>NC_081330.1:72564964-72867994 GCF_026419965.1 Kogia breviceps | reverse complement strand
GGATTCATAACTGTCCTCGCATACCTTGGGTCTTGGAGCTCCCTTTTCTGTTAGCATCCGTGTCCTTGTTTGTCGGGTTGACCTCCGACATGGAGCAGATGTGACGGCCCCAGGAGCACGGCACCTTGCCAGAAATTGTGGCTTTTTCAGCTCTTGCTCTGGATAACCAGGATTTTCCACATCTTCTGGTAAGGCTGCGTTAGAATTACCAGCTGCCGGCCTCATGGCAGCCAAGAGGGGCATGATCTACAAGGTCTGGCATCTAATGGGTGCTCAGTAAACATTTTTGAAGAACACATTTTCCTACTAGTTGCTGCTCAGTCTCACTGTCTTAGCAAGTTGACATCAAGCCCCGGGCCTGCAGTGCCCGCCAGTTTCCCCAGCGCCCTGGGCTCCCAGACGGCCGCCTAGTGAATGAGTGGGGCTGAGCTGTGGGACAGTTGGGATGGGCCAGACTGTCAGGGTTTGGGGCAGGGGCTTACTGTGGACCACAGTAATAATTCTGTTTTCCTCTTCAGCCATTGTACAGGGTGACTCACTGGAAGAGATTTATAACAAAATCAAACAAATCATTGAGGACCAGTCTGGGCACTACATTTGGGTCCCATCCCCTGAAAAACTCTGAAGAATCCCCTCCAACCATTCTATTGTGAACAGAAGAAATCAAGTCCCTTTTTCCCTCCTCCCTCTTCATTCCTGTCCCCATGGGGGAGAACAGATGACTACTGTTCTTGTCCCCTTTTTTAGATATGTCCAAAAAATTGAGTTTTCTAGTCCTGTTCTGTTTTTTTAAATTTTTGTTTTGTTTTAGTTTATTTTTTGGGATGATGCCATCTCACTCATCATGTGACTGCGCCCATTCCTGCATGGACCTTTCCCAAGCACTAGCACAGGTGCAAATCCATCAGAGTCATTGTTTTCATAAAACCAAGCAGAAGCAAAGAGAAGAGAGGAGGACTGATGGAAAGACAGACTGGACAGCTGCGCGGCTTATGAAGCGAGCCCCGTGCACCCCGCGAGGAGAGGCTCCCAGGCTTTGCTACGATCTGTACACTGCCTCGTGGCTTGGGACAGCGCGGTCATGGTGACAGAAAGTATCTTATTTATATATAGATATATATATGTAATTTATATAAAATATATAGAAATTATTATATATATATATATTATACACTCATATAATATATATATATATTCACACGCATTTGGACTAGAAAATCTATGGAGACTTCATCAATGGTACTGTGTTATTAGAGAAATGCTTTAATTTTCATATTCCAATCAGATGGCATCTTATATCCCAACTGGTTGGGGAGGGAGTGAAAGTGGTAGTAAGTGCTGTACCGAGGGCACCCGCATTGGTCATTCTCTTGAGAGCTGGGCTTTTCTTTAGGAGGGGTCAGCCAGAGAACGGTGAGGAAAGGGCTTTGGCCCGGGGACCAGAGGCTTGGAGCTGTGACCCTAGAGCCGATGCTGCCCTTGGAGCACAGTCAGGCCCGCGTGTGGGGAGCGAGAGAATGGCTAAAGGTGCTCCCACCGTATTAAATTGCCGATTGTTTTATGCCACCTGATGTGTCTGCATGAGAGGTTTCCTTTTTGTTCATTTTTAAGCTGCTGTTAAACCAAAACCATGTTGTGCTACTGTGTCAGCCTTTTCATTCTTCCAAATTTTACTTTTACTATTTAAGTGAATGTGTAGAATCCAATTTGACCGTGTTCTAAAGGCTCATGATGTTCTGGAGGAGCCGGGCCTCGTGATAGACTAGGTGACCCGGGCATGGCCATCCCATCAGCGGAAAAGGAAGTGGGGGCAGGTGAGAACCGACAGGAGCTGGGCCTCCTACTGTAACGTGTCCCTTCACTCACCTGCCAGGGACATGCTGGGCTCAGCCGAGGCCCTGTCATGGGGCCCACTGGCAGGGACGGGGAGTCACTTGCCTTCCAGCTCTGCACTGGGACAGTGGAACGGCCCTGAGCTTGGCCAGCCGCGTAATGAAAAGTTTGATTTGGGTTTTTTTCGCAGCTGCTTCATATGCCCTACCTACCCCAATCCTTCACCAACAGCTGGTAGCTTACTGTTTCTTCAAGAAGAAAGTAGACTTTAATGCTGTCGATTTGAGCTGTAGAGCTACGATTCACTTACTGTTGAGATGTGAAACCTTGTTGCTTTTTCCCAGAGTCAGACGGCAGTGATTGCGGTCAAGGGGTTTTTTCTCTGACCACAAACGCAGGCAGCAGGTGTGGCGCGGGCCCCGCCCCACCGCACCCCACCCCACCATGCTCCTTTGAAGCCACCATGCTTCCCTCAGCTCCACGCTGGAGGCACGACCCAGGGGAGAAGAGCGGGGACATGCTTGGCCCCACGGTTGAGCCTGTTGTTTCCTAGCCCACTGTGTTAACAACCGGTGCAAACCATACATGTCGAAGATGCTTTGAGTGCTACCAGCCAGATTTAGGAAGTCTGTTAACAGTTCTCCTACCAGCATGATGAGGCTAACTGTAAAGTGTGGAGCCCAGAATGTGGGTAAAGAAAGGGCGGCAGGGCTTCCCTGGTGGCGCAGTGGTTGAGAATCCGCCTGCCGATGCAGGGGACGCAGGTTCGTGCCGCGGTCCGGGAGGATCCCACATGCCGCGGAGCGGCTGGGCCCGTGAGCCATGGCCGCTGAGCCTGCACGTCCGGAGCCTGTGCTCCGCAATGGGAGAGGCCACAACAGTGAGAGCCCCGTGTACCACAAAAAAAAAAAAAAAAAAAAAAAAGAAAAGAAAAAAGAAAAAGAAAGAAAGAAAGGGCAGCAGCTTTACCTGCGCAGTACACTGGATTGGAGGCAAGAGGGGTAAAGTGGTGTCCGATTATGACTCTGGGGAGGAGGGGGTGAGCTGGGAGTGTTTTGATTTCTCTGATGTTAAGTGATGTAGTCTGAGTGATGCTCAACCCTCTACCCCTCCCAGGGAAGAAAAGCAGAGATTCAAAGCAAGCATGACACTAGTTGGTTTACCAGTGTTCCTTCCAAGGAGACATATATTTTTTAATAAATGATAGTTGCAATGAACTGTGGCTCAGAGACCTTCTTGAAGTAGTTGAGAGGAGAGGGTGGGGGCACAACAGTGGGAAAAATGTCCCAAACCTTTGGGGGCCAAAAGGCTCTCTCCTTAGTGACCATCAGCTGACCGAGTCAGGTGTTCCTCTGGATGGCTCTAGACTCCTGTGGTCATAACAGGTCCTTTGTGAAAGCTTTGCGCTCCGTCTTCTACCCCAGCCCCCAAAAGCTGCCTCAGGTAGTGCTGGCCGGGTGTGTGTGGAGGGCATCCACGGCCTTCGGGGCAAAATGGCAAAGGTACACAAGAACAGGAGGTGCCTAATGCAGCACAGACGTTTGTTAGAGAAAGCGGGAGCCAAGGCAGGAGCAGAGAACCGAGTAATAAACATGGTAAGAAAAAGCTGGGCTCCCAGCTACCAGAAAGCATTAGAGCGCAGGGGGAATGAGGGTGAGATGGGCCCAGTTTGCAGAGCAGGGTGGCAGTCATCATGGCAGCCCTGTGACAAGAGGAGGAGCGCTTAGAGCAGGTGCCTGTGACGTAGCTGATGTCCCTGTAGCTTGTGTGGAGAAACCTGAGGGCGTCCTGCTGTGGTTCAGCTCAAGAGCTGACTGATGATTGACTGGGTGTGGGCCGAACCACAGCAAGGACAACAGTGCTTAGCTGTTTGCAGGGTGCTTCTTTTCACACATTCTCTCATTTGCTAGAAGGCAGCCTAACAAAAAGGAGTCCCCAAAGTGCTCTGTGGAGTTTTAAGGAAATCCACCTCCTAAGTGTAAAGGGCACAAAGAGCTGGCCTCTGATCCTGCTGTGCTGACTGGCTCCACAGCTGCTGTGCCTCCTAGAGGCGGCGCTGCTGAAGAAAACTCAGCCCCTGAGGGAAGATGCTGAGCAACTTGGAAAGAGCAGAGTCCCGTGGCACCTCTAGGACATTCTATTGTTACTGCAAGTAACTTTCTGAAGCTCAAATTCCAATTTCCTCCAAAGCCTCTCTTCCTCATCACTTCCCAGAAACAGCAGAACTTGCACCCCCCTTCCCCCCACTCCCCACACACCTTGGTTCCTGCCCAACCAGTGGAGTCTTGGTGGCAAGAGCTTTCGCAGAGGACAGTCTGTTTCAGCTGTGAAGCCCCAACTAGATTTCATCTGAAGCACTGAGCCTATTGTCGCAGGGTGAGACCCACTGGTGGTTTCCACATTAGACCTAATGGACCCCCTCTGTGTCCTGACCCTCCCCGGCACTTGCACTGTCACCAGAAGCATCTAGCACATAGCAGAGGACTGGAAAGTGGGTGGTTTGAGAAGGATTCAGACCTGCCCGCTGGTGGTGGAGAACATGTGCAAGCGGATTGCTCTCCTGACTGGCCTTCCTGTCACCACAGCCATCCTCCCTGTAGCTGACAGAATCGGCCTACTAAAGCGCCCTCCCTCCCCGTGGGGCTCTGTTGCCTATAGGGAAGAGTCCGCACTCCTTATTTATCATGGCGGCCCTGCCCTTTCTCTCCTGCCTCGTCTTTTGCTGTGGCTCCGTCCGCTCCAGCCGTGAGTTCTCTGAATGCAGCACAACCCTGTGTCTTTGCTTTTATTTTTCTGCCCATAAATGCCCTCGCTGCCACCCCACCCTGCTCACCTGCAAAACTCCTGTCCACATTTTAAGACTCCAAGAATTCCCCTCGTTCTATGCTGCCTTTCCTGAAGCACCTCTCCTGCCCCCATGCCGTGGTCACAATGACCCTTCCTTCCTTTGTGCTGTTGTTAGACCCTGTAAGAACTTTTGCCATCATTGTAATTGCTAACACTTATTTCACGCTATGTGACAGGCACCATGCTCAGTGCTTTGTGCATTTTAAATCATTTATTGCCAAAACCAGCCCTATGAGGTTGGTGCTCTTATCCTTATTTTCTGGTTGAAACTGAGGCACACGGAGGTCATGCAGCTAATATGCGGCAGTGAGTCAAGCGCAGGCCAGCTGCAGCGGCTGTGCTCTCAAGCGCTGCGCTGCTTCTCCCTGTGCCACACGTCTTCTGGCTCTTCTTTCTTGACATCTGGCTTCCTCTCCTTGACTCCTCTTTGCGAGCAGAGACTGTCCTATTTGCCTTCCCATTTCCAGCATTCGGCATAGTATCTGTCGCATAGCAGGTGCTCAGTAAAAGAGAAGATGTCCTAGTCTTTGGCTCAAGCTTGGAGGGAAGAGATTTGACAAGGCCCAAACCTGTGGTGAATGTGAATTTTGTTTTTTGTTTTATGGAGAACCTCCATTCTGGAGTTCCTGCTACTTCCTCTGGGATCTTGCTCCAATTATGACTCCTTTCCATCTCCAACCGCTTCCTCTCCTTTAGCTCCTTCCCCTTCTTTTCACTCTGCTGCCTGCTCACCAGGAACTGAACAGTCCCCAGCTCTGCTCCCACTCACTGACCATTTGTTCGTTCAGCACAAATTTATCCAGTGCCTGGAAGCTCTCAGGGTCAGCCAGGACCTCCGAAGCATGACTTTCAAAGACTCCTCTCGGCCTTAGCGTCAGAGAAAGATGAACATGCCACGTCCCCTGCTCCTTGAGGTGACTCCATTCCTCCCTGGAGCCCTTTGGCTGCAAGGAAGACTGCTTCACCCACTCTTCTCCTCCATCGTAAGTGCCACCATTTTCCTAGTCACCTAAGCTCAAAATCTGATTTCTCTCCTTTGGTCATCATAGCCAATCTCCTACCAAAACTTGATTCCTTACAGTGTCTGTTCAATTTAGTGCTTTATATTCATTATCACTGCCCCTACCCTACCCTTGCAATAACAGGAGCCACGACCCAGCGAGCACCTCATGACAGTCCTTGTGCTTGGTGCTGGATATACAATGGCAAATCAAACAAAGACAGTCCCTGCCCTCAGGGAGCTTCTAGTCCAGTGGGGAGAGGCAACAAACAAGTAACAAAGTATATAATTACCTGTTATACTAAATGCTGTGAAAGAAATAAATAGGATGCAGCAACAGAGGGTAATATAGTGAGGGGCCTGCTTAGACACGGAGGTAGACGTTCACGTTAAACCTGTAAGGTCAACAGGGCTAGCCTGGTGGGGGAGGGGTGTGGGATTTAGGCAAGCGAAGTACTGAACACCCTCTGTGGGCCTCGATCTGCTTTTCCCCATTATCTCCTGTATTTCTCTATAAACCAATCTAGACTTCTTGCCTTTTCACCTGTGAGCAAAGCCTCTGTCTGGAATGTTTCCAGCCCCAATCGCTATGAAACCCTTCAGGTTTCAGCTTCCATGGCATTTTTCCTGATGACGTCACTGGTCTCTCCAGAAGAACTTCCCCCTCCCTTCCTTTGCACCACTTTAGCAGTTTATACGAACTTACTCTGTTCTTCCTCATCCATAACATACTTCAACTAGACAAAAGGCTTCTAGAAGTCTGAGATTGCATCTGGTGTATCTTTGTATCCCCCACAGCAGCTACTACATGCTACACGCTCAATAAAGGACTGTTGAATGAACTCCCCCTCTCTGGGCCTCACTGTCTTAATCTAAAACAGGAGGAAGTTGCACAGATGATCTCTACGGCCTCTTCTGGCCCTTAACACTTATTGACAATGATAAAATAGAATTCTAAAGGACATGTACTGTGCGGAATCCCTCACAAAAAGAAAGTTCATGCCTTGTGTGGGCTTGCAGTTTGAAAAAAACAAATGAACAGTGATGCAGATGACGTGAACAGCTTAAATACAGCTGCCAAAGAACAGGACCCAAGGTTTATACATGATCACACGTTACACACAGAGGCTAAGTGCCTGCTGGAAAGGAGGGGGCAAAAGGAGCCACAGGAGATGTGTGGACTAGGACACGGGAAATTTCCTTTTCCCAGATGGGTGGAGGTGCACGATCCCAGGACACCTAAAAATAATAGAAAACTGTGGTAGAAGAGGGCGCTGCTTCTCATTACTTACCATTAGACAAAGAAATGGTGCTAGGGAAATATGGGAATGGGGGTGTCAAACGTGCCACTAGATGCCCTCCTAAAGAGAGTGTACGTGCCCCACGGTGGCAAATAGTAGTTCCTGCTGGTGGTTCCCACGAGAGCACGAGGGCCATCAGCTGGGAGACACCAACCAGGAAGTACTTCCTGGTTCCGAGGCCCCTGAAGGCAGTGATGCACCAGGTTTGGCTTTTAGTCAGAGCAATTGCTGGCTTTGTGTTTGTTAAATTAAATGTGAGCTTATCAACTTTCAACTTTTCTTGAGGCATTAAAAAGGTTCCCAGGCCTTTGCCTTATCAGAGAGGTTGAAGTTTCCTAGGCTGAATGAGGGGAAAATGGCAAAAAAAAAAAAAAAAAAAAAACCCTCAAAAGGTAAAGGTAAAAATATCCTAAAAAAGCCAAGTGGGGGGGCTTCCCTGGTGGCGCAGTGGTTGAGAATCTGCCTGCTAATGCAGGAATCTGCCTGCTAATGCAGGGGACATGGGTTCGAGCCCTGGTCTGAGAAGATCCCACATGCCGTGCGTGGAGCAACTGGGCCCGTGAGCCACAGCTACTGAGCCTGCACGTCTGGAGCCTATGCTCCAGAACAAGAGAGGCCGCGACAGTGAGAGGCCCGCGCACCGCGATGAAGAGTGACCCCCCACTTGCCACAACTAGAGAAAGCCCTCACACAGAAACGAAGACCCAACACAGCCAAAAATAAATAAACAAATGTGGGGTTTAAAAAAAAAGCCAAGGGGGAACCCACCCTCCTTGCTGTTAAGTAGAGGAGACAAAAATGGTGCTTGTTCTCTGGGGTCTGCTAGAGTTCACCCCACTATTTCTAGAGAAGAAATAACAACAGGCAATAGAGAAAGTAAAAGGGAATAAAAACCAGAGTCGATGGGCTTCCCTGGTGGCGCAGTGGTTGAGAGTCCGCCTGCTGATGTAGGGGACACGGGTTCGTGCCCTGGTCCGGGAAGATCCCACGTGCCGCGGAGCGGCTGGGCCCGTGAGCCATGGCCGCTGAGCCTGCGCGTCCAGAGCCTGTGCTCCCCGACGGGAGAGGCCACAACAGTGAGAGGCCCGCCTAGCACAAAAAAAAAAAAAAAAAAGATTAAAAAAAAAAAACAGAGTTGAGATTCTGATGAGCAGAAGACTGCAAAACAGAAAATAGTTAAAAACCCCACATCACTCTAGCTGCCCCATAAAGGTTGGAAGCCTTTCCTGGGGCTGGAAAATTCAGATCTCCTGGAGAAACAGAATGACAAGAGGGTGTCAAGAGTTAGTGGGTGGAGGGAAACACGTGACCCTGCTAGAGAGCAAGAGGAGAATAATAATTGTAAACCTTCAGAAGCACTTACTGGGTGTCAGGCATTGCTCTACCAGCTTTGCATGTATTTACTTATTTACTCTTTACAACAACTCTAGGATTGTTATGGAAGCTTTATAGACAAGAAACTGAGGCCTGGAGAGAGGTTAAGTACCTCACCCAAAGACGTCCAGCTAGTAAGTGGGAGAGCAAGGATTCGAACCTGGGCAGTTCGGTCACGGGTTACACCACCATGCTGTGCTGCTTCGTCTATTTCTTACCACTTCCCGCCTCGGTATTTCTATGCAGTCTGGCTTTTGCCCTCACCACTCCATTGAAACTACTCTCAAAAGTCATCGTGGCTTCCAAGTCACCAGATTTGATACCTTCATAGAGGTATACAAAGCTCTCTGCCATATTTGATGCTGTTGAAACATCCTCTCCACCCAGACCTGAAACCTTTGCATCATCTCTATGTCTCTCTAATATTCCTCACGTCCACCATCACTGTTTTCACTGCTATTATCCCAATTTGATTCTTCATTATTTTCATTCATTCGACAAACCCCCTGGAGATACAACGGTGAGCAAAGCAGATAAGTCTCTGCCCTTAGACAGCTCACTGTGGAGGAGACAGGCATCAGACAGTCACGCAAATAGATATTTACAAAGTGATGTGTTCACAAAAAGTATGGGGCTTTAAAAAAGGGTGAAATAGAGAAGTTACAATGACCTCCAAAGTAGTCTACCTCTAGACTCTCCCTTCTCCAATCCACTGCACCCACTGTTGCCCTGATTAATGTTTCCAGAGTCTGTCTCTGACCACACCATTCCCCAGCTCAAATTCCTTCCATGGCTTACAGAATAAAGTTCAAACACCTTAGCCAGGTATTGGAGATGCTCCATAATCTGGTTCCAACCCACCTTTTAACGCTTTCCCCCAATACTCACCTTCAAGTACTCTATGCTGCAAATAAACATTCATCGTTCCTTGTATGGAAAGACTACATGCCTTTGCCATGCTAGTTTTTTGTTTGTTTGGTTTGGCTTGATTTTTGCCTAGAATACCCTTCCCCTTGTCCCCTTATGTTCAAATACTATACATCTTTAAAGTCCAGTTCAACCTTCTCCACAAAGCAGTTTCTGATCCCGTCCTTTGAAATCTCAGCACGTT
Source organism: Kogia breviceps (assembly GCF_026419965.1). NCBI lineage: Eukaryota > Metazoa > Chordata > Mammalia > Artiodactyla > Physeteridae > Kogia > Kogia breviceps. Next base: position 72,858,528 of record NC_081330.1, on the reverse strand, counting down.
TCCCCTACTTTTATAGCATTCATGTTCTGTCTTTAATATTATAATCACTGTAATATAATAAATGTAAGCCTAACCAGTTCATTTCCTGTAAGCTCACTAAGGGTAGGATCTGGGTCTAAACCACAATTACTCATTGGCTGGATGGACAGATGAATGAATGAATGAATGGTTGGTGGCTTCATGATTGACAATGTGGAGGGGGCCATAAGTATGCAGACATAATATGAATATTTTCTTTGATCATGTATTTTCATTGCAGTTTAGCAGAGAGCCATGGGAAACCTATCAAATCAAACAAATGCTGCCCATTTTCACCTTCCTCCACCTCTTGATCTAACAGGTGGACCTCCTGTAGGGATGAGTGGCCCCACCAAAGGAGACATAGAAACCATCTCCAAGGACTATGAAGTTGTGCCCAGAAAATCCAAGGATGTGACGAACCAGGTGGTGTTTTGGTTTTTTTTTTTTTTCTTGCAAAAGAAAACCAGTACTTTAGAAAAGAATAGATGGATGGTGAAATAGTTGCCTGTAGAGATGGAACTGTAGAATAGGATTTGCTTTGTCTGGACCCATTGTTTAAAATACTGCATTGCTGGGCTCTTGGCTAGGGACAGAGTTCTCTATGATAACTAGTAAAAATGTGTTTACCCAGAGCCTTGCTGATCTGATACAGAGAACTGTAAATTTTTTTTAAACATCTTTATTGGAGTATAACTGTTTTACAATAGTGTGTTAGTTTTTCCTTTACAACAAAGTGAATCAGTTATATATATACATATGTTCCCATATCTCTTCCCTCTTGTGTCACCCTCTCCCACCCTCCCTATCCCACCCCTCTAGGTGGTCACAAAGCACAGAGGTGATCTCCCTGTGCTATGCGGCTGCTTCCCACTAGCTATCTAATTTACATTTGATAGTGTATATATGTCCCTGCCACTCTCTCACTTCGTCACAGCTTACCCTTCCCCCTCCCCATATCCTCAAGTCCATGCTCTAGTAAGTCTCTGATTTATTCCCGTCCAACCACTAATCTCTTCATGACATTATTTTCCCCTTAGAGTCCATATATATGTGTTAGCATACGGTATTTGTTTTTCTCTCTGACTTACTTCACTCTGTATGACAGACTCTAGGTCCATCCACCTCACTACAGATAACTCAATTTCATTTCCTTTTATGGCTGAGTAATATTCCATTGTATATATGTGCCACATCTTCTTTATCCATTCATCTGTTGATGGACACTTAGGTTGCTTCCATGTCCTGGCTATTGTAAATAGAGCTGCAATGAACATTTTGGTACATGAGTCTTTTTGAATTATGGTTTTCTCAGGGTATATGCCCAGTAGTGGGATTGCTGGGTCGTATGGTAGTTCTATTTGTAGTTTTTGAAGGAACCTCCATACTGTTCTCCATAGTGGCTGTATCAATTTACATTCCCACCAGCAGTGCAAGAGGGTTCCCTTTTCTCCACACCCTCTCCAGCATTTACTGTTTCTAAAGTTTTTTTTTTTTTTTTTTCTCCCTTTCCACTACTTTATTTTTTTTTTTTTTTTTTTTTAACATCTTTATTGGAGTATAATTGTTTTACAATAGTGTGTTAGTTTTCCCTCTACAACAAACTAAATCAGTTATACATACACACATGCTCCCACATCTCCTCCCTCTTGCATCACCCTCTCTCCCACCCTCCCTATCCCACCCCCCCAGGCGGTCACACAGCACAGAGGTGATCTCCCTGTGCTATGCAGCAGCTTCCCACCAGCTATCTAATTTACATTTGATAGTGTATATATGTCCCTGCCACTCCCCCACTTCGTCACAGCCCACCCCTCCCCCTCCCCATATCCTCAAGTCCATGCTCGAGTGAGTCTGTGTCTTATTCCCGTCCTACCACTAACCTCTTCATGACATTTTTTTCCCTTAGAGTCCATATATATGTGTTAGCATACGGTATTTGTTTTTCTCCTTCTGACTTACTTCACTCTGTATGACAGACTCCAGGTCCATCCACCTCATTATAAATAACTCAGTTTCATTTCTTTTTATGGCTGAGTAATATTCCATTGTATATATGTGCCACATCTTCTTTATCCATTCATCTGTTGATGGACACTTAGGTTGCTTCCATGTCCTGGCTATTGTAAATAGAGCTGCAATGAACATTTTGGTACATGAGTCTTTCTGAATTATAGTTTTCTCAGGGTATATTCCCAGTAGTGGGATTGCTGGGTCGTATGGTAGTTCTATTTGTAGTTTTTTAAGGAACCTCCATACTGTTCTCCATAGCGGCTGTATCAATTTACATTCCCACCAGCAGTGCAAGAGGGTTCCCTTTTCTCCACACCCTCTCCAGCATTTATTGTTTCTAGAGTTTTTGATGATGGCCAATCTGACCGGTGTGAGATGATATCTCATTGTAGTTTTGATTTGCATTTCTCTAATGATTAATGATGTTGAGCATTCTTTCATGTGTTTGTTGGCAATCTGTATATCTTCTTTGGAGAAATGTCTATTTAGTTCCTCTGCCCATTTTTGGATTGGGTTGTTTGTTTTTTTGTTATTGAGCTGCATGAGTTGCTTATAAATTTTGGAGATTAATCCTTTGTCAGTTGCTTCATTTGGAAATATTTTCTCCCATTAAGAGGGTTGTCTTTTGGTCTTATTTATGGTATCCTTTGCTGTGCAAAACCTTTTAAGTTTCATTAGGTCCCATTTGTTTATTTTTGTTTTTATTTCCATTTCTCTAGGAGATGGGTCAAAAAGGATCTTGTTGTGATTTATGTCGTAGAGTGTTCTGCCTATGTTTTCCTCTAAGAGTTTGATAGTGTCTGGCCTTACATTTAGGTCTTTAACCCATTTTGAGTTTATTTTTGTGTGTGGTGTTAGGGATTGTTCTAATTTCATACTTTTACATGTAGCTGTCCAGTTTTCCCAGCACCACTTATTGAAGAGGCTGTCTTTTCTCCACTGTATATCCTTCCCTCCTTTATCAAAGATAAGGTGACCATATGTGTGTGGGTTTATCTCTGGGCTTTATATCCTGTTCCATTTATCTATATTTCTGTTTTTGTGCCAGTACCATACTGTCTTGATTACTGTAGCCTTGTAGTAGAGTCTAAAGTCAGGGAGCCTAATTCCTCCAGCTCCATTTTTCGTTCTCAAGATTGCTTTGGCTGTTCGGGGTCTTTTGTGTTTCCATACAAATTGTGAAACTTTTTGTTCTAGTTCTGTAAAAAATGCCAGTGGTAATTTGATAGGGATAGCATTGAATCTGTAGATTGCTTTGGGTAGTATAGTCATTTTCACAATGTTGATTCTTCAAATACAAGAACATGGTATATTTCTCCACCTATTTGTATCATCTTTAATTTCTTTCATCAGTGTCTTATAGTTTTCTGCATACAAGTCTTTTGTCTCCTTAGGTAGGTTTATTCCTAGATATTTTATTCTTTTTGTTGCAATGGTAAATGGGAGTGTTTTCTTAATTTCACTCTCAGATTTTCATCATTAGTGTATAAGAATGCCAGAGATTTCTGTGCATTAATTTTGTATCCTGCAACTTTACCAAATTCATTGATTAGCTCTAGTAGTTTTCTGGTAGCATCCTTAGGATTCTCTATGTATAGTATCATGTCGTCTGCAAACAGTGACAGCTTTACTTCTTCTTTTCCTATTTGGATTCCTTTTATTTCTTTTTCTTCTCTGATTGCTGTGGCTAGAACTTCCAAAACTATGTTGAATAAGAGTGGTGAGAGTGGGCAACCTTGTCTTGTTCCTGATCTTAGTGGAAATGGTTTCAGTTTTTCACCATTGAGAACGATGCTAGCTGTGGGTTTGTCATATATGGCCTTTATTATGTTAAGGAAAGTTCCCTGTATGCCTACTTTCTGCAGGGTTTTTATCATAAATGGGTGTTGAATTTTGTCAAAAGCTTTCTCTGCATCTATTGAGATGATCATATGGTTTTTCTCCTTCGGTTTGTTGATATGGTGTATCATGTTGATTGATTTGCATATATTGAAGAATCCTTGCATTCCTGGAATAAACCCCACTTGATCATGGTGTATGATCCTTTTAATGTGCTGTTGGTTTCTGTTTGCTAATATTTTGTTGAGGATTTTTGCATCTATGTTCATCAGTGATATTGGCCTGTAGTTTTCTTTCTTTGTGACGTCTTTGTCTGGTTTTGGTATCAGGGTGATGGTGGCCTCATAGAATGAGTTTGGGAGTGTTCCTCCCTCTGCTATCTTTTTGAAGAGTGTGAGAAGGATAGGTGTTAGCTCTTCTCTAAATGTTTGATAGAATTCGCCTGTGAAGCCATCTGGTCCTGGGCTTTTGTTTGTTGGAAGATTTTTAATCACAGTTTCAATTTCAGTGCTTGTGATTGGTCTGTTCATATTTTCTATTTCTTCCTGGTTCAGTCTTGGCAGGTTGTGCATTTCTAAGAATTTGCCCATTTCTTCCAGGTTGTCCATTTTATTGGCATACAGTTGCTTGCAGTAATCTCTAATAATCTTTTGTATTTCTGCAGTGTCAGTTGTTACATCTCCTTTTTCATTTCTAATTCTATTGATTTGAGTCTTCTCCCTTTTATTCTTGATGAGTCTGGCTAATGATTTATCAATTTTATTTATCTTCTCAAAGAACCAGCTTTTAGTTTTATTGATCTTTGCTATTGTTTCCTTCACTTCTTTTTCATTTATTTCTGATCTGATCTTTATGATTTCTTTCCTTCTGCCAAATTTGGGTTTTTTTTGTTCTTCTTTCTCTAATTGCTTTAAGTGCAAAGTTAGGTTGTTTATTCGAGATGTTTCCTGTTTCTTAAGGTATGATTGTATTGCTATAAACTTGCCTCTTAGAACTGCTTTTGCTGTATCCCATAGGTTTTGGGTCGTCGTGTCTCCATTGTCATTTGTTTTACAAATGACATTTGATTTCATTTGATTTCCTCTTTGATTTCTTCAGTGATCACTTTGTTATTAAGTAGTGTATTGTTTAGCCTCCATGTGTTTGTATTTTTTACAGATCTTTTCGTGTAATTGATATCTAGTCTCATAGCCTTGTGGACGAAAAAGATACTTGATACGATTTCAGTTTTCTTAAATTTGCCAAGGCTAGATTTGTGACCCAATATATGATCGATCCTGGAGAATGTTCCATGAGCACTTGAGAAAAATGTGTATTCTGTTGCTTTTGGATGCAATGTCCTATAAATATCAATTAAGTCCATCTTGTGTAATGTATCATTTAAAGCTTGTGTTTCCTTATTTATTTTCATTTTGGATGATCTGTCCATTGGTGAAAGTGGGGTGTTAAAGTCCCCTACTATGATTGTGTTACTGTCGATTTCCCCTTTTAAGGCTGTTAGTATTTGCCTTCTGTATTGAGGTGCTCCTATGTTGGGTGCATAAATATTTACAACTGTTATATTTTCTTCATGGATCGATCCCTTGATCATTATGTAGTGTCCTTCTTTGTCTCTTGTAATAGTCTTTATTTTAAAGTCTATTTTGTCTGATATGAGAATTGCTACTCCAGCTTTCTTTTGATTTCCATTTGCATGGAATATCTTTTTCCATCCCCTCACTTTCAGTCTGTATGTGTCCCTAGGTCTGAAGTGGGTGTCTTGTAGACAACATATATATGGGTCTTGTTTTTGTATCCATTCAGCCAGTCTGTGTCTTTTGGTGGGAGCATTTAATCCATTTACATTTAAGGTAATTATGGATATGTATGTTCCTATTACCATTTACTTAATTGTTTCGGGTTGTTCTTGTAGGTCTTTTCCTTCTCTTGTGTTTCTTGCCTAGAGAAGTTCCTTTAGGATTTGTTGTAGAGCTGGTTTGGTGGTGCTGAACTCTCTCAGCTTTTGCTTGTCTGTAAAGGTTTTAATTTCTCCATCAAATCTGAATGAGATTCTTGCTGGGTAGAGTAATCTTGGTTGTAGGTTTTTTTCCTTCATCACTTTAAATATGTCCTGCCACTCCCTTCTGGCTTCTAGAATTTCTGCTGAAAGATCAGATGTTAACCTTATGGGGATTCCCTTGTGTGTTATTTGTTGTTTTTCCCTTGCTGCTTTTAATATGTTTTCTTTGTATTTAATTTTTGACAGTTTGATTATTATGTGTCTTGGTGTGTTTCTCATTGGGTTTATCCTGTATGGGACTCTCTGTGCTTCCTGGACTTGATTGACTATTTCCTTTCCTATATCAGGGAAGTTTTCAACTATAATCTCTTCAAATATTTTCTCAGTCCCTTTCTTTTTCTCTTCTTCTTCTGGGACCCCTATAATTTGAATGTTGGTGCGTTTAATGTTGTCCCAGAGGTCTCTGAGACTGTCCTCAGTTCTTTTCATTCTTATTTCTTTCTTCTGCTCTACAGTAGTTATTTCCACTATTTTATCTTCCAGGTCACTTATCCGTTCTTCTGCCTCAGTTATTCTGCTATTGATCCCATCTAGAGTATTTTTCATTTCATTTATTGTGTTGCTCATCGTTGCTTGCTTCCTCTTTATTTCTTCTAGGTCCTTGTTAACTGTTTCTTGCAATTTGTCTATTCTATTTTCAAGATTTTGAATCATCTTTACTATCATTATTCTGAATTCTTTTTCGGGTAGACTGCCTATTACCTCTTCATTTGTTAGGTCTGGTGTGTTTTTATCTTGCTCCTTCATCTGCTGTGTGTTTTTCTGTCTTCTCATTTTGCTTATCTTACTGTGTTTGGGGTCTCCTTTTTGCACGCTGCAGGTTCGTAGTTCCCGTTGTTTTTGGTGGTTGTCCCCAGTGGCTAAGGTTGGTTCAGTGGGTTGATTAGGTTCCCTGGTTGGGGGGACTAGTGCCTCTGTTCTGGTGGATGAGGCTGGATCTTGTCTTTCTGGTGGGCAGGTCCACGTCTGGTGGTGTGTTTGGGGATGTTGGTAGCCTTATTATGATTTTAGGCAGCCTCTCTGCTAATGGATGGGGCTGTAGACCTGTCTTGCTCTTTGTTGGGGATAGGGTGTCCAGCACTGTTCGTTGCTGGTCCTTGAGTGAAGCTGGGTCTAGGTGTTGAGATGGAGATCTCTGGGAGATTTTCGCCGTTTGATATTGCGTGGAGCTGGGAGGTCTCTTGTGGACTAGTGTCTTGAGGTTGGTTCTCCCACCTCAGAGACACAGCCGTGGTGCCTGGCTGGGGCGCCAAGAGCCTTTAATCCACACGGCTCAAAATAAAAGGGAGAAAAAATAGAAATGAAAGAAAAGGAAGGAAGGAGGGAGGGAAGGAAGGAAGGAAGAAAGGAAGGAAGAAATGAAGGAAGGAAGAAAGCAAGAAAGGGAGGGAGGAAGAGAGGAAGGGAGGAAGGAAGGGAGGAAAGAAGGGAGGAAGGAAGGAAGAAAGGAGGGAAGGAGGGAAGAAAGGAAGGAAGAAAGGAAGAAAGAAAGGGAGAAGACAAAATAAAGTAGGATAAAGTATAGTTATTAAAATAAAAAATAATTATTAAGAAGAAAAGTTTCTATTAAAAAAACAGAAAAAGGGGTTGGTCTAACCCTAGGACAAATGGTGAAAGCAAAGCTATACAGACAAAATCTCACACTGCAGCACACACATACACACTCACAAAAAGAAAAAAAGGGGAAAATAATAGTATATCTTGCTCCGAAAGTCCACCTCCTCAACTTTGGATGATTCGTTGTCTATTCAGGTTTTCCACAGATTCAGGGCACTTAAAGTTGATTGTGGAGCTTTAATCCGCCGCTTCTGAGGCTGCTGGGAGAGACCTCCCCCTCTCCTCTCTGTTCGCACAGCTCCTGGGGTTCAGCTTTGGACTTGGTCCCGCCTCTGCGTGTAGGTCGTCCGACGGCGTCTGCCCTTCGCTCAGACAGGATGGGGTTAAAGGAGCAGTTGATTCGGGGGCTCCGGCTCACTCAAGCTTGGGGGAGGGAGTGGCACGGGTGCGGGGCAAGTCCACAGCGGCAGAGGCTGACGTGATGCTGCACAGGCCCAAGGTGCACCGCGCGCTCTCCCGGGGAAGCTGTCCCTGAATCCCGGGACCCCGGCAGTGGCGGGCTGCACGGGCTCCTGGGAGGGCCGGTGTGGAGAGTGACCTGTGCTCGCACACAGGCCTCTTGGTGGTGGCAGCAGCAACCTTAGCGTCCCACACCAGTCTCTACTGTCTGTGCCGACGGCCGTGGCTCGCGCCTGTTTCTGGAGCTCCTTTATGTGGTGCTCTTAATCCCCTCACCTCACGCCCGAGGAAGCAAAGAGGCAAGAAAAAGTCTCTTGTCTCTTCAGCAGCTCCGCGCCCGTTTCTGGGGCTCCTTTAAGCGGCGTGCTTAATCCCCTCTCCTTGCGCCCAGGAAGCAAAGAGGGAAGAAAAGGTCTCTTGCCTCTTCGGCAGCTCCAGACTTCAACCGGACTCCCTCCCGGCCAGCCGTGGCGCACTACACCTTCAGGCTATTTTCACTCTGCCAAATCCAGACCTTTCCCTGGGATCCGACTGAAGCCCGAGCCTCAGCTCCCGGCCCCGCCCGCCCCAGCGGGTGAGCAGACAAGCCTCTCGGGATGGTGAGTGCTGATCGGCACCGATCCTCTGTGGGAATCTCTCCGCTTTGCCCTCCGCACCCTGTGGCTGTGCTCTCCTCCGCAGCTCCGGAGCTTCCCCCTCCTCCACCCGCAGTCTCCGCCCACGAACGGGCTTCTAGTGTGTGGGAGTCTTTCCTCCTTCACGGCTCCCTCCCACTGGTGTAGGTCCCGTCCCTATTCTTTGTCTCTGTTTATTCTTTTTTCTTTTGCCCTACCCAGGTATGTGGGGAGTTTCTTGCCTTTTGGGAGGTCTGAGGTCTTCTGCCAGCGTTCGGTGGGTGTTCTATAGAAGAAGTTCCACGTGTAGATGTATTTCTGATGTCTCTGTGAGGAGGAAGGAGAGAACTGTAAATTGAAAATGGAGGGGAAAGGAGAAAAATGACCTGATGATATTATAAAATCAATTACTATGGATGATATCAGATATGACAACAAGAACAGCACTGGAAGAGGTGCCTGTTCAGTCATAGGAGAATACATCTGGGAAGAGTCATAAATAGACCTTACAGCTTAAACTGTTTCTGTATCAATACACAACACGTGCATTGGGTTGAACCACATGAAATTGCCAATATTCCATGGTTTTGACCTACAAAAATGGCAACTTCATATGGTTCAACCTAAGATTATGAGGTAAACTTGAAGTTTTAACTCAAGGAAGTAAATATCACCTAAGAGATATCATTAAGACTTGGAGGAATGAAACTTATAACTGGAATTTGGTATCAGGAGGAGCACATTATAAAGAAGAAAGGTGCCCTTGGGAATGGGAAGTGGTATTGTGCTGTGTGCATAAATATCCACAAACGTGAGGATAGAGTCCTCTACAGAGTTTTGGTGAAGTTGAAAGGAGAAGGGACCAGGAGTAATAAAGTGTAAGTATGTCACACAGCACTTTACAAAATGGGAGAAATGGATGATGTATTCCTGATGCAGATCACAAAAATGGCATTGGGCAAGATCTAGCAGCAACGAGGGACTTTGTCCAGGGCTTCTCCCGCTTCATTTGCTTAAAAGCAGAACATTTCAAAATTTTTTACTTGTCTTGCTGACAGTATTGCCCTTAGAAAGTAAAGAAATCCACAAGAGAACTGTTCGTTCTCCATGATCTAATTCTGACCAATAACAAAGAACTGATTGGCGAAGTGGAAACTTAAAAGAGCAACCATATTAGCTCAGGGCTTGTGAGAGCGTAAGGCTGGACATAGTAAGGTATTTTGCCCTAGAATTTAAGAAAGCAGGAGTCAGATGTTTCAGAGAAAAGAAAGGTATCATGAGGGCAAAGAAAGAGCAGGGGTCCCATAGATCTAGCTTTAAATCATGGCTCTGCCATTTACCTGCTGTGTGACCTTGATAAAGAGACGTAAACTCTCTGAGCCTCAGTTTCCGATAGGAATGACAGGGGAGGGAGGGAGAAAGGAAGGAAAGAAGGAAGGAAGGAGTGGCAACAATAGAATGACACCACCTCCTTCCTGGGGTTGTGACGACAGTTAGGTGGGATGACACACATGAAGGGCTCAGCTCTTAGTAGGGGTGCATCAACTGTTAGTTTTCTTGCACTTTCTATTTAACTGCCCTCCCAAAAGGGTTGAAAAGCTCTTAGAAACTAAATTCTGACCATATAATTGTGAAGTATTTTAACGAAGAAGTAAAAGTGTGGAAAGAAAGTGATGTAAATGAGGGAGTTCTTTGATGATGAGACATTAAAAAGGTGGAGAGAGGGCATCTGACCACAGATGAATATAAAGTAGTAACACGGAGCTGTCAATAACATCAGGGAGGCCTGACCCCAAAGGAGCTAATTCTAAGAGTAAGAAAAAGAGGCTGTTTTCAGTTCTGTTTATGCCAAGAAGCAGATCAAGGAGGGCTTAAAAAGTCTGCAAGTTGGGGGAGATAGTATGTTTCGTTTTAATTAGAATTAGTTTTTAAGGACTTCCCTGGTGGCGCAGAGGTTAAGAATCCGCCTGCCAATGCAGGGGACACGGGTTCGAGCCCTGGCCCAGGAAGATCCCACATGCCATGGAGCAACTAAGTCCGTGCGCCACAACTACTGAGCCTGCTCTCCATAGTCCATAAGCCACAACTACTGAAGCCCGCGTGCTGCAACTACTGAAGCCCGTGCACCTAGAGCCCATGCTCCACAACAGAAGTTGCCACAATAAGTCCATGCACCGCAATGAAGAGTAGCCCCCACTCGCCACAACTAGAGAAAGCCCGCACACAGCAACAAAGACCCAATGCAGCCAAAAATAAAAATAAATAAAATATAATTTTTTTAAAAAGAAATGTTTTTAAAATTATAAATGTAATATAAGCACATATAAAAATAATTCCAATAGTACCACAGGGTATAAAATGAAAAATGAAATGGTGTAATGCTGCCAGACAACAAAGATAAAGAGGACCTCTTTAATTCCTCCTTTGCTCTGGTCTTCTCCGCCATACAAACTGTGTCCATTAGACTGGAAAGGGTCAAGCAGACATTGGTAAGAGGGACCTGAGGATCACAGTAAATACAAGAATTGTAAGAAAGCATCAGGGTGCTTTAAATGATTTTGAGTCTCCTGGCCCAGACAAATTGTATTTCATGATGTTGAGAGAACCTGTTGATGAGGTCACTGCACTGGTGTTTGTAACCATGGGGAATGAGAAAGATGCTGGAAGCCTACAGAGAAGGACATATGCTCCTTTTTAAAGGGAGGATGATAGGTTTCACAAGCTTTAGAAAGATTTCCTCTTAATCCCAGGCAAATTTCTATACGTTATAGGACAGGATGGTTTGCATGAGACCTGGAAGGGAACTAGTGGTAACAAAGAATTTATAAAACACTTTACCTAAGAATAGCACAAGATAGACTAAGCTCATTTTCTTTTCTGAAATGAGGTGAGTATATATAAGTGGGTAAAAGCAGGGGAACATTGTAGACTCAGTGTATCAGGATCCTAGCAAGGCATTGACAAAATCACTCATGTGTGACTTTTTCCTTGTGAAAAAGTTGGGAAAATGTAGATAGTACAATTATGGAATGGGTGAATGATCATCCCAAAGTCTGCTAGTTAAAAGAACAAAGTTTATTTATATACTAATTTATTATCTGACACACCCACTCGGATGTAAGCTCCTCAAAGGAGAGACTTCGTCCTCTATTTTGCTCATGACTTTATCCCCAGTACCTATAACCGTGCCCAGTACATAGTAGAAAGTGCTCAGAAAGTGTTTGTTTGTTGCATGAATGCATGAACTTGTGGGTAGGACTGCAAGGCCTGTCACCAAGCTTTGTCTCAGCCCTCCCCTATTCAGTACGTCTTATTACCTATTTGGATAAAGACATTAGATGGCACGCTGATCAAATATGCAGATAATGTGGGTCTGAGTGGGATAAAGATAGACACTGTATCCAAAAAGAACAAATGGCGAGAACAACTTAATAGTGATAAATGCACTTAGACTAGAAGTAAAAGCTGAGACATCAGTTAATAGCAGGATATATGAAAAGAAGACTTCGAAGTTTTCATTCATTCTTTTAACCAATATTTGTTGAAAGTGCCAGGCACTGTGCTTGACACTGGTATATACAGTGGTGAGGAAACATACTATCTGCCCTTCTGCAGCTTAAAGACTATTGAGGGAGACAGATGTTACTCAAATCAGTCCACAAGGAAATATATGTTTATAAACTATGAAAAATAAAACAGAGCACTAAGAGAGCACATGACAAGAGAACCTGACCTGGTGGAGGAAGGTTTCTCTGAGGAACTGACCCTTGATCTGACTTCTCAAAACTAAATAGGAAAAACACCAAGGTGAAAGCAGGGCAGAGTAAACAATAAGTCCCATGAGTCAACAATATGAAATGCCTGCTTGAATGGAATGTGGTTCCTTGGCCTTCCCCTTGGTGGGGGCTCAGCAAGGGACTCAGCTTCCTCACTCCCTGGTCTGGAAGCTCGGCTGATGACTTGGCCAGTGTTTGCCAGGGCTTCTTGGCTGAAGGGGCGGCCCTCATGGTCAGGATGGTGGGGTCAGGACTGAGGCATGACTAGGAGATTATTCTCAAGCAAGGAGATGATTGAGCAAATAAGTGAATATTTGAGGTTAATAGGAGCCAGATTTCTCAATGTTGGAAGAGATAGTTGCAAATATGGAAAGGGAGGAAGGCTAGAATGAACCCTCTGGTGTTGGATTGAAAATGGAGGTATCAGTGTGAACTCGGTTTTATGTATACATATATGCACGTATAGGTATATACACATCCACACATTTATTTCCTAACCCTGTCCACTGAGAGGCTCTAGAAACAATGGCACCCCAGTAATAATGAGTACACCTAGCACCCAGATCTTGGATACTACCATTCTCCATTAAAAGGAATGAGGGCTCCTTGGAAAAATAACTGATTCCAGTGCAGGAGCAGGGAAAGTACAAGATGAGTGTGGAACATCTTACCATGTCACAAAGTAAGGGAGTGTTCAAAGAATGATGGGGACATGTCAAAAAGACATAGGAGCCAGCTTTGAGGAGCAAAATAGTGGTAATAGTGGATTATAACTCATTGAATAAGATAGGAATCCATTAGTCTGTACTAAAACATATTTTTAAAGTATGAATAAATAAGTAGGGGAGAAGAAAATGCTCTCCCTAACAAACGCCAACTAATAAATGAAGACGGAATGATGGAAATTTAAAAATCAACATTTAGCAACCATCACAGTAAAAAGGGATTCCAGCAAGAGTCATCAATGGATGCTAAAACTAGTGAGTGGGAGTTCAGTGAGGAACAGGATATTTGGTCTCAAGGTGTCTTCCACAAAATACTTCCTAATTACTTATGAATTACTAATATGGTAGACACCGTCTTAACTTTAACCATCAGTGGGACAAACTGACATTGTCTGTCTGTTGGTATGATGCACTGAGAAGAACACATCTCTTCTGTGGTGTGCCTAACAAAAATGCATAAATTAATCATTAGGAAACACCAGACACAAAGAAGTTGAGGTTCATGTTACAAAGTAACTGGCCGGTACTCCTAAAAAATGTCAAGGTCATGAAAGATCAGGAAAGACTGAGAAACTGTTTCCATTTGCAGGAGATGAAAGAGACATGACATCTAAATGCAACTTATGATCCTGAACTTATGAAGGACTTTATTAGGACAATGAAATTGGAATGGAACTTGTGGATTAGATGGTAGACTTGTATCATTAATTTTCTAATTTTGATGGTTTTACTGTGGTCATTTAGGACAGCGGTCCCCACCTTTTTGGCACCAGGGACTGGTTTCGTGGAAGACAATTGTTGCACGGATGGCGGTGGGGGGCCGTGGGTGGGGAATGCAAGCGATGGGGAGCGGCAGAGGAAACTTCCATCGCTCAGCCACTGCTCACCTCCTGCTGTGCAGCCCGGCTCCTAACAGGCTGTGGACCAGTTGTGGTCCACGGCCTGGGGGTTGGGGACCCCTGACTTAGGAGAATAGTATCCTTGCTTTTAGGAAATACACAATGCAGCATTAAGGGGTAATGGAGCAAGAAGTCTGTAAATTAATCTCAAATGGTTCAGAAATAAACACACAAAGAGAGAATGATAAGGCAATGTGGTAAAATGTTAACAAATGGGGAATCTGGGTAAAGGATATGTGGCAATTTGCACCTTTTCTGTAAGTATGAAACTATTTCAAAATCAAAAGTTAAAAAATGTTAATACAAACCAACTGGGGAAAAAAAGCCACTGTAATCTTACGGTACACTAACGCAAGTCTAGCCAGAATGAGGCTGCTGAACTCTGTGTGGGTCAGACCTCACTGAAACATGGGCCTTGGCGCTGGGAAAGGTGAGGTGACTACATCATGTGAGGAACAGCTGAGGGGGTCTGAGGATGTTTAACCGGAAGACAAAAAAGTCAGGAGGATGGGGAACAGAGGAAGCAAACTTGTTACAGGGAGACAAATTTCTGTTCAGTATGAGGAAGGGTATTTTACCAATTAGCAAAAAGAAAGGCAGATTGCGTTGTCTCGGGAGTTCGTCACAGGCTATGTTCTGTGATACAGACTGCACAACCAAGTCTCAAGGATGTCACAGATTTCATGAAATCTGATCAATGCTGGGCCCAAAGACCAATAAGGTCCTTCCGATGAAGAGTCTATGGTTCTCTGTTATCTTCAGGTATTGCAAATTTGAGCACTTCTCGAATAAAATGCAACCTGTGTGGGACTGGGATGAACATCCCCTTTTGTTCACATGGGGCATGAATCATCTTGCTCTCACATGGGCTATTTCTGTGTGTATATATATATGTATATATGTATATAAACAAATATATATATATAATATATATAATATATATTATACATATATATTATATATATAATATATATATAAATATAAATATATATATTATATATATAATGTTCCATAGCTCCTTAGCACTTTGGAAGAAAATCATTTGTCCCCCAGAAATTAGCTGGTCACAGCAGTAAAAGTCAAAATGCTTTTATTTTAGAAAATGTCATTTAACAACATGAAAACAGGGTAGGAGAAACAGAAACAAAAACTCAAGAGTAAGTTTGGTAAGAATTTAAATATTCAACATCTCAGGACCACATATCTTCAAGTCACTGTCAGCTTGCTCTGTTCCTGCAGTTCTCACTCTTCATTAACAAGTGGGCCTTTTTTTTTTATCTAATGTTTCCACAAGCTCACTGTACAGAATATGCATCTGGGAAAGAGAACAGCAAATAGATTTCTTGAGATGAAAGGAAATGTGGGAAATCTCCCCAGACCCATGGTGATGGCATGAGAGTCCAACCTTTACCTTCTGAGACCTGAGGCACCACTCTGGGAAGAACATACAGTACTCACCTGGGGAATAGGGATCCCATGACACTAGGTCTGTTCACTAGAGATAGGCAGAAGGGAGGAAGTACTTAAAAAAAAAAGATCCTTTGCTCTTATTTGATACAAAAACTTTTTCTCTATCAAGCCTCTCCTGGTTAGCTAAGGGGCCAGAAGTCTGCTACTCAAAATAGTTCCTGAAGAAAATGTCTTTTTAAACAGTCATTGTTTGCACAGAGGCTGGTCCTTCCCTATGTGCACTGGCATTGACGGGGATGCATCTTTCCAGAACTCACTCTTGGCATTCTTCTTACTTAGATTCCATTTACTATTCCTAAATTTGCCTTGTTCACCATTCTTCCTGGTTTTCACTATAAAAAATTACTGTTTATAGTCCCATAACTCTTGCACTTCTGTGGAACCACTGAGAGGAACAATGGTCAAGATCCTTTCCTAGCCAAGGAAGGTAGGGTTGTGTCCTTAATGAGAGCTATGTAGAACCTCTCTGTCCCTGAGTCATGCCATCCACCCGTAGCCCTCTCCCTCCTCACCTGAGTTTCATAGCTTCTCTTAAGGGAGCCAAGGTGGTCAAGGAAATGCAGTGCCAGGCCACACCATTTTTCACTAGACATATACTTGCTGCTGCCGTACATAAATACTCCAATATTCCAGGACTTGATCATCAGCCAGACAATCTCCATTTCTGGGTAGCCTTCCTGAAATCCAAGAACAGTGGGTTTACAGTTATTACTGTCACAACCACTGTAGCCCTGACTCTATCAGGGCTCCATCCCACTATTATTAAACAACGGGTGCTCTGCTGGCACTGAGGAAAGAGCCCGCGGCCCCCATGAGCAATCCTGTGCTCCTGGAAAGTAGGAGGAGACCACCTTGAAAGTCTGTCAGCTGTAGGATGCTCCATAGCAAGACCTCATGAAGTGACATATACACTAAAAAAGCAATGAAGCCCTCTTGAACTGAGTTCTGTCTTTCTGAAACAGGAGAAAAACCTGTATCCTATTTGGGGCTTCCCTTGTTGCTGTCCTCAGTCAATTATCTCCCCAATATCTATCTCTAATTTTCAGAGAAGGTTGTGAAGCAGAAGTTTTATTGAATCTCTTAATTTCCTTGACCTGAATCAGTCTGTGTTTGGAATAGAAATTATATTAATCTTTATTTTTTGCATATGTATAGAGATTTATTTTAAGGAACTGGCACACACAAAGTAGGGGCTGGCAAGTTTGAAATCTGTAGGGTAGGCCAGCAGGCTATAAAATCAGGTAAGACTTGATGTTGTGATCTTGAGTCTGAAATTGGTAGGGCAAGCCAGCAGGCTGGAAACTCAGGCAGAATTTCTGTTAGAATCTTGAGGTAGAATTCCTTCTCTGGGAAACCTCAGATTCCACTTTGAAGGCAAAAACTGATTATGGAGTGTAATCTGCTTTATTGTACTTCAAGTCAACTGACTGTAATTTAAAAATGATGTTTAGTGTTGACAGTATCTACCTAGCTATGAACACAGGGCACATTTCTTTTTTTTTTTTTTTTTTTTTTTGCGGTATGCGGGCCTCTCACTGTTGTGGCCTCTCCCGTTGCGGAGCACAGGCTCCGGACGCACAGGCTCAGCGGCCATGGCTCACGGGCTTAGTCGCTCCGCGGCATGTGGGATCTTCCCGGACCAGGGCACGAACCCGTGTCTCCTGCATTGGCAGGCGGATTCTCAACCACTGCACCACCAGGGAAGCCCCTACAGGGCACATTTCTAAGATGGTCCCTTTGCCTTTTAACATGGCTGATCACAAGATTTTGCAATAGCAAAAAGGATTAGTCTAAGGAGATGGACCACAGAGGGAGCTCTTGTGTGCTCATTCCATGTTAGTCCTTCATCTACACAAGAGGTCTCAGGCCCTTGAAGGGGGACATGTGACAGAAGACCTGGGCAGCAGGTTCTTGAGAGTGTCGATGACAATGTCTCAGCTGTCCTTTCAGTGGATCTATAAAAAATTACTATGCATAAAACACTATGAGAATGAGGGTGCTAAGAGTGACAAGACAAAGCTCTTATCCTAAATGACACATAATGCCTCTGGGGAGACAAGGCATCCACGTATAAAGAGGACCACACCAGGAATGTGATTAAGGGTTAGTCAGAGTGACACAGGAATTAGGTGCTCCAGCTCAGTCAAACAAATGAGCATTGGGCTGGCACAGTCAGAGGTCTAGTCTCTCTGCTTGAAATGCCACCCCCCCACCCAATCTTTATCCACTTGGTAAACTTCTACCTTTTCTTCAAATTAACAAACGGAGTTAGTTATTCCTTTCTCTCTGTTCCCATAGCAAGCTTTACATTCCTCTAATACAACTTATATTACATTGTTTTGAAACTGTGTATATATGTATCTCCTCCAGGCTGAGCTCCTTGAGTACAGGGAATTTTTCTTCATCTTTGTATCCTCAGAGTCCAACACTGTGCCTGGCACATAATAAGGGCCCAATAAATATTTGGTGAATGAATGAATTTATGAATGAATGAACAAATGAATTAATATCCAGTTATTAAAATGCTACCTCCTCAGTCAGGCTTTGCTTGACTCTCCACAATTTATTATCTGTACCACTTTGTTCCTATGGCACTTTGTTCATGGCATCTATTGTCTGTCTCCTTCACTAGGCTGGGAGTTCCTTAAAGGCAGAATGTCATCTACCTTTGCGTATTCACAGCCTGACACATGACTGTGTTGTGATTTTAACTGAATGACTTAACAAATGACTGAACAAATAGACATGATCTTAGAGTAGATGAGCAGGATATCTAGCTATAGAGAGGTTATACGAAATGTCCAGAACAGGCAATTCCAGAGAGACAGCAGATTGGTAGTTGCCAGGGGCTGGGGGAGAGGGGAATGGGGAGTGACTGCTCATGGTTATGGGGTTTCTTTTTGGGGTGATGAAAATGTTCTGGATTTGGATACTGGTGATAGTTGCAGAATTTTGTGAATATACTAAAACCACTGAATTGTATACCTTAAAATTGTGAATTTTATATATGAACTGTATCTCAACTTAAAAAATACATACAGAGAAAGAGAAGGGCATTCCATGTGGGCAGAACAGAATCAATAAAGACTCAGATTGTGCTTGAGACTAAGCACGTCTCAGGGGGACTAATAGTCATTTGGCCCAAGCAGACAATTGATGTAGGGAAATTAATGGGAAACAGGACTGGAAATGTAGGATGGGGATACCTAAGCACTTCCTAGATGCTTTTCCTTAGAACATTAGTGTCATGAAAAATGTTAACAGATGGTGTATAAAAATAGGGTTCTTTAGTCAAATACATTTTGGAAATGCTGCATTCTATATACAATCTCTTGGAGAGTTTTAATGCACATTAGTTCATTAAAAGTTTTAGGAACTTTTACAGTGAAGAAACCATGTAACTTTGTTTAATCCAGAGTATGTAGATCATTTACTAACATCTTGTGGAATGTAATTTGTGAAACATCGGGCTGGAGTGTTAAGGGTTTTGCATAACAGGCCACAGATTTTGGGATTTATTCTGCTGGCAATGCGAAGTCACTGAAACTTTTTGAGAAGGAAAGTTATATGATGAAACTGGAGTTTTGATAAGATTGAAATGCCAGTGGTGTTTAGAACAGACGTGAGTGTGAGAAAACACATACAGTGAGAACTGTTTAAATGGACTTGTAAGAGACAAAGAATGAAGTGGATGAGGGTCACAAATAGAATAGTGACAGTGGAAAGATGTAAGAAACACTCTAAAGGAAGAATCAGTAGAACTTGGTAACTGATTTGATATGGGGAATAGAAGATAGGTCAATTAAAAATGGCTCTGAAGTACACAGTTTGAGTGGCTGACAGAATGCCGATACCACTGAAAGAAGAAATTGGAAGGAAATGTTTCTGGGGATAAAGGATCAAGATAATGTTAACTTCTATTTTAATCATGTTGAGATTGAGGTAACTTTGGCGATATAATGTGGGCTGTTGCAGATATGGACTGGAACTCAGGTAACAGTTGAAAAATATCAATCCACTTAAAGGAAAGAGTATAGAATATGGAGAAGGAAAAAGTAGAGAATATTGGAAATGTTCATAGTTGGGTGGCAAGAGGGAAAAGATAACACAGAAGAGTGATGAGAACATAAAGGACAAAAGAAAAGATAATTTCAATAAGGAGGCAGTGGTCAATAATGAAGGCCAGAGTAAAGAAAGATGCCATCAAATTTGTCTAGGAGGTAGTAATTAGTGGAGTACTGTGTGGCTAGCAGTACAGAGAGTGATGGAAAGAGTGGCTCAAGATGAGGACAGACCGGTATGCAGGACCTTGTAGGCCACGTTTAGGATTTTGGTTTTTAAGAGCAATGAGAAACTACTGAAGAAGATTAAGCAAGATCACATATATTCGAAAATTTAAAAGATCACTCTGGTTGCTGGATGGAGAAATGAAGAAAGCAAGAGATGCAAGAAGACCAGTTAAAAGGTTCTTGCAGTAGCTGAGGTAAGAGATGATAACCTGAACTAGGTTGGTGATGGTGGAAGATGGGAAAAAGTAAATGAATATATGATACTTAGGAGGCAGAACTGACAGGACTTAGTGATAGATTAGAAATGGGAGTGAGGGAGGAATTGAGGATGACTCCAAGATGTTTGGCTTGGGCAACTGGAGGAATGATGGTGCCATTCAATGAGTTAGGGAACTGGAGGAGTTTTATATTCATTTGTCTTAGCTACTCTCATGTCCAGCACTGCTCAGGAGAATCATTCACCTCCAATGAAGAAATGCAACCGTGCAGCTACTCACCCCAGTGCAACATAGGCTTGCCTGTGGTAACATACAAATCAATGCCAGCAAGTAGAGATGTTTGCGCTTATGATTTTCTGGGGCTCATATTTGAAGCCAGTTTTCTCTGTCTTCAACATCTTAATAAACATGGCAGTCATATATATCTCTAACAAAACTGTACGTGTTTTGGAACACAAATGCTGTCTTTTTAGGCTCTCTTCAGGGTTCCTGAAGTGAATATTGTGTACATCAGCTTTACTGAGATATAATTCACATACCATACAATTTATCTACTTAAAAGTGTACAGGGCTTCCCTGGTGGCGCAGTGGTTGAGAGTCTGCCTGCCAATGCAGGGGATGCGGGTTCGAGCCCTGGTCCGGGAGGATCCCACATGCCGTGGAGCAACTAGGCCCGTGAGCCACAACTACTGAACCTGTGCATCTGGAGCCTGTGCTCTGCAACAGGTGAGGCTGCGACAGTGAGAGGCCCGCGCACCACGATGAAGAGTGGCCCCCGCACCGTGATGAAGAGTGGTTCCCACTTGCCGCAACTAGAGAAAGCCCTCGCCCAGAAACGAAGACCCAGCACAGCCAAAAATAAATATAAATAAATAAATTTGAAAAAAAAGCACATCCAAACCGTGAAAGTTGCTAAAAAAAAGTGTACAATTCAATGGCTTTTAGTACATTCACAGAGTTCTGCCACCATCACCACAGTCAATTGAAGAATATTTTCATCCCCCTAAAAGGAAACCCCCATGCCCATTAGCAGTCACTCCCCATGTCCCCCAATAACCCCCATCTCTGTCTTTTATAGATTGGCCTATTCTGGACATTTCAGATAAATGTCCAGAGTCACACAGTAATGTAGTCCTTTATGACTGGTATCTTTCACTTAGCATAATGTTTTCAAGGTCCATCCATGTTGTAGTGTGTGTCAATACTTCATTCTTTGTTATGGCCAATTAATATCCCATTGTATGGAAATACCACATTTTGTTTATCCATTCATCAGCTGATAGACATTTGGGTTGCTCCCACTTTTGGCTGCTATGAACATTTGTGTACAAGTCTTTGCTGGCATTTGTTTTCATTTCTTATGGGTATATACCTAGAAGTGAAATTGCTGGGTCATATGGTAACTTCATGTTTAACTTTCTAAGGAACTTAGCCAGACTGTTTTCCAAAGCAGCTGTACCATTGTACAGTAACACAGTGTATGAGGGCACCAATTTCTCCACATCCTTGTCAATACTTGTTATTATCTGTCTTTTTGACTATAGTCACCTTAGTGGGTGTCAAGTGGTAGTTCACTGTGTTTTGATTTGCCTATCTCTGATGACTAATATGTCAAGAATCTTTCCACATGCTTACTGGTCATTTGAATATCTTCTTTGGAGAACTGTCTACTCAGATATTTGCCCATTAAAAAAATTAGTTGTCTTCATATTATCGCGTTGTAAGAGCTCTTTATAGATTCTAAGTACAAGTTCTTTAACAAATATATGATTTCCAACATTTACTGCCATTGTGTGGGTTGTCTTTTCACTTCTTTGATGGTCCTTCACAGAAAAGTTTTAATTTTGCTGATATCTAATTTTTTATTTTATTGCTTGTGCTCTTGGTGTCATATCTAAGAAAACACTGTCTAACCCAGGGTTACAAAGATTTAAGCCTATACTTCTAAAAGTTTTATTACTTTAGCTTATATATAATTATAGTTTTATAATTTTAGCTCTTTCATTTAGGTCTTTGATCCATTTCGAGACAGGGGTCCAAACTTCATTCTTTTCCATGTGGCTACGCACTTGTCCCAGAATCATTGTTAGAAAGACTACTTTTTCACATTGAACAGTCTTCACAATCTGGTCAAAAATCAACTGACCATAAAGGTGAGGGTTTGTTTCTGGACTCTTAATTCTATTTCACTGATCTCTATGTCTATCCTTATGTCAGTACCACACTGTCTTGATTACTATAGCTTTGTGGTAAGTTTTGAAATAGACAATGCAACAATAATAGTTTTAATTACTTCATATAATTTTATGTGTTTCAAAGAAGCTAAGAGAAGTAAAGAATGAAAGTATATATTTATAATGTTATATTAACTTTCTTATTTACCATTTCTGGTTCTTTTCCTTTCTTCCCATGGCTTATTCTCTAGTGTCATTCCTTATTCCAAACTGGCTCCCACCTTCCTTCTTTGTGCTGTTATTTTTATATTACATTTTAAATGATAAAAGCCCAACAAACAATTGTTTTATACATTTGCTTTTTAAATAATACAAGAGAAGAAAGGAAAAGAAATATGCATTTATACTGTTGTATAATTACCTAATTACCAATGCTTTTTGTTTCACCTGCTATCAACCTAAGGAACTTCCTTTAGTATTTCTTGCAGGCATGTCAGCTAGCAAGAAATTCTCAGTTTTTCTTTATCTGTTAATATCTTCATTTTTGTGAGATAATTTTGCTAATTATAGGATTCCTGGTTAGCTGTTATTTTTTTCCTATCATTCTGAATATGTCACTGCCTTCTGATCCCCACTGTTTCTGGTGAGAAGTCAACAGTTACTCTCATTGGGGTTCCTTTTTTTTAACCATTTTAAAAAATTGAAGTATAGTTAATTTACAATGTTGTGTTAGTTTGAGATGTACAGCAAAGTGATTCAGATTCTTTTACATTATAAGTTATTACAAGATATTGAATACAGTAAGTCCCCTACATACGAATGAGTTCCATTCCGAGAGCGCGTTCCTAAGTCCAACAAAGTTAACCTAGGTACCCAACTAACACAATCAGCTATATCGTACTGTATAATTACAGGTTTATAATACTTTTCACACAAATAATACATAAAAAACAAACACAAAATAAAACATTTTAAATCTTACAGTACAGTACCTTGAAGAGTACAGTACAACAGCTGGCATACAAGGGTTGGCATTGAGTGAACAGGCAAGAAGAGTTACTGACAGGAGGAGGAGGGAGAGGAGGTGGGAGATGGCAGAGCTGAAGGATCATCAGCAGTAGGAGACGCAGGGCAAGCTGCAATTTCACTCACACCTTACATGATTGGACGTGCAAATGCACGTTTGCATCTTTGAAAGTTTGCAACTTGGAGGTTCGTATGTAGGGGACTTACTGTGTAGTTCCCTGTGCTATACAGTAGGTCCTTGTTGTTTATCTATTTCATACCTAGTAGTGTGTATTTGTTAATCCCAAGCTCGTAATGTATCTCCCCCCATCCTCCGCTATCCACTTTGGTAACCATAAGTTTGTTTTCTAGGTCTGTAAGTCTATCTCTGTTTTGTAAATAAGTTCATTTGTATCATTTTTTTAGATTCTACATGTAAGTGATAATATAACATTTGTCTTTCTCTATCTGACTTACTTCACTTAATATGAAAATCTCTAGGTCCACCCATGTTGCTGCAAATGGCATTATTTCATTTTTTCTTATACCTGAGTAATATTCCATTCTGTGTGTATATGTATGCAAATATATATTACACACACACAAAAAAACCCACACCATATCTTCTTCATCCATTCATTTGTTGTTGAACATTTGGGTTG
Organism: Kogia breviceps; assembly: GCF_026419965.1. Classification (NCBI taxonomy): domain Eukaryota; kingdom Metazoa; phylum Chordata; class Mammalia; order Artiodactyla; family Physeteridae; genus Kogia; species Kogia breviceps. Next base: position 72,834,751 of record NC_081330.1, on the reverse strand, counting down.
CTTCCATTTCTTGGCTATTGTAAATAGTGCTGCTATGAATACTGGGGTGCATGTATCTTTTCAAATTAGAATTTTCTCCAGATATGTGCCTGGGAGTAGGATTGCTGGATGATATGGTAACTTTTAGTTTTTTAAGGAACCCCCATACTGTTTTCCACAGTGGCTATACCAATGTACATTCCCACCAACAGTGTAGGAGGTTTCCATTTTCTCCATACCCTCTCCTGCATTTATTATTTGTAGACTTTTTAATGATGGCCATTCTGACTGGTGTGAGTTGATACCTTGTAGTTTGATTTGAATTTTTTCCAATATTTACTGATGTTGAGCATCTTTTCTTTTTTTTTGCTTAATAAATATTCTGAATGATTTAATGCATGAATATGGAGGAATGAATATACAAGAAAGTAAACATGACATTTTAATAAAGAAAAACGTGAAGAGACTGAAAAGAAAAACACACTAAAATAGCTATAAGTAGAATATATTACCCTATTGAAAGACAATGACTTTTATATTAATAGAAAAAAGTTCACATCTATTGTTTCCAAGACATGGCTCTTCAGACAAAATTGGAAAAGCAGTGTTGTAAATATAGGATAGGCCTGCTATCCCATGCCATGAAAATCAACAGAAGAGATAAAACGTTAACTGGGAGAAAAGAATGTTATCTTTTTTCTTTTTTTTATACATCAGGTTCTTATTAGTCATCAATTTTATACACATCAGTGTATACATGTCAATCCCAATCGCCCAATTCATCACACCACCACCCCCATGCCCCCAAGGCTTTCCCCCCTTGGTGTCCATACGTTTGTTCTCTACATCTGTGTCTCAACTTCGGCCCTGAACTCCGGTTCATCTGTACCATTTTTCTAGGTTCCACATATATGCGTTAATATATGATATTTGTTTTCCTCTTTCTGACTTACTTCACTCCGTATGACAGTCTCTAGATCCATCCACGTCTCAACAAATGACCCAATTTCGTTCCTTTTTATGGCTGAGTAATATTCCATTGTAAATATGTACCACATCTTCTTTATCCATTCGTCTGAGGATGGGCATTTAGGTTGCTTCCATGACCTAGCTATTGTAAATAGTGCTGCAATGAACATTGGGGTGCATGTGTCTTTTTGAATTGTGGTTTTCTCTGGGCATATACCCAGTAGTGGGACTGCTAGATCATATGGTAATTCTATTTTTAGTTTTTTTAGGAACCTCCAAACTGTTCTCCATAGTGGCTGTATCACTTTACATTCCCACTAACAGTGCAAGAGGGTTCCCTTTTCTCCACACCCTCTCCAGCATTTGTTGTTTGTAGATTTTCTGATGATGCCCATTCTAACTGGTGTGAGGTGATTCATTGTAGTTTTGATTTGCATTTCTCTAATAATTAGTGATGTTGATCAGCTTTTCATGTATTTCTTGGCCATCTGTATGTCTTCTTTGGAGAAATGTCTATTTAGGTCTTTTGCCCATTTTTTGATGGGGTTGTTTGCTTTTTCAATATTGAGCTGCATGAGCTGTTTATACATTTTGGAGATTAATCCTTTGTCCATTGATTCATTTGCAAATATTTTCTCCCATTCTGAGGGTTGTCTTTTCGTGGCTGACAACATTTTGCAATAATATCCTAACTTGCTGGTGACAGAGCTGGCAGGTGTCATTTTTGGTGCCCTCCCTCTAGTCTGGTTACACCATTGGGCATGCTCTGCACACCATGCAAAACAGCCTGACTGGGTGAGCACCTTGAGCACCCACCCACTTCACACAACAGCTGCACCACACCTGGGCCAGGTGAGAGCACTACCTCCCCCCCCACCTGCCTAAGCACAGCAGTTGCGATGCAATCAGACCAGGCGGGTACCCCCTGTGTACTGTCCATCTGTGCAGAAATCTCACCACAACTAGGCCATGAGAGCACCCTGAGTCCACCCCCACACCATGCAACAATTGTTCTGCAACCAGGCCAGGCATGTGCCTCATCCCCAACCTTCCATGAAACAGCTATGCTACAACCAAGGGGGTGAGCACACACACCTTGCCTCACCCTCCCCATTAGCAGCTATGGCCCCATAAGAGCCCACACAAGGGACACCTCTTGAGTGTCTGGCTCTGATGTCCAGGGTAGAATGTGTTTCCAGGCCCCGTGGATCATCTGCTACACTAGAACCCTCCTTCAAGACCAGGGGAGGTAGCTGTTTCACCTAATATATATAGACAAACATAGAGTCAGACAAAATGAAGAGACAGAAGAATATGTTCCAAACCTAAGAACAAATCCTCAGAAAAAAGACCTTAATGAAATGGACATAAACAACCTGCCTTATAAAGTGTTCAATGTAACAGTCACAAAGATGCTCACCACACTTGGGAGGATACTGGAAGAGAAAATATAAGAAAGAACCAAACAGAAGTAATAACTGAGCTAAAAAATACACTTGAGGGGTTTAACGGCAGACTGGATGAAGTAGAAGAATTAGTGAGCTGGAAGATAAAGCAATAGAAATCACTCAGAGCAGCAAAATGAAAAAATAATTTTTAAAAAGTGTAGATATTTTAAGGGACCTCTTGGACAACATCAAGAGTATTAATATGCACATCAAAGGGGTCCCAGAAGGAGAATAGAGAGAAGAAGGGCTGGAAAAATTATTTGAAGAAATAATGGCTGAAAACATCCTCCATCTGGGGAAGGAAACAGACATCCAGGTCCAGGAAACCCAGAGAGTTCCAAATAAGATGAACCCAAAGAAAAACACACCAAGATATATTATACTTAAAATGGATAAAGAGAGAACCTTAAAAGCAGCAAGAGAAAAACAACTTATTACATACAAGGGAAACCACATAAGACTATCAGCAGATATTTCAGTAGAAAATTTACAGGTTAGAAGAGAGTGGCATGACATATTCAAAGTGCTGAAAGGAAAAAACTTCCAACCATGAATTCTCTACCCAGAAAGGTTATCACTCAGAATTGAAGGAGTGATTAAGAGTTTTCCAGATAAGCAAAAGCTTTAACTCCTTTAGGAGTTCATACCACTAAGAAGACCTTACAAGAAATGTTAAAGGGATTCTCTAAGTTGAAAAAAAGGCAGTAATTAATAATAAGAAAACAGGGACTTCCCTGGTGGCACAGTGGTTAAGAATCTGCCTGTCAATGCAGGGGACACGGGTTCAAGCCCTGGTCTGGGAAAATCCCACAAGCCACGGAGCAACTAAGTCCATGCGCTACAACTACTGTGCCTGTGCTCTAGAGCCCACGAGCCACAACTAGTGGGCCTGTGTGCCACAACTACTGAAGCCCATGTGTCTAGAGCCCATGCTCCACAACAAGAGAAGCCAGTGCAATGAGAAGCCCAGGCACCGCAATGAAGAGTAGCCCCCGCTCACTGCAACTGGACAAAAGCCCGCATGCAGCAATGAAGACCCAAGGCAGCCATAAATAAATAAATAAATTTATTTTTTAAAAAATGATGGGCAAGGGGCTTCCCTGGTGGCGCGGTGGTTGAGAGTCCACCTGCCGATGCAGGAGACGCGGGTTCGTGCCCCGGTCCGGGAGGATCCCACATGCCGTGGAGCGGCTGGGCCCGTGAGCCATGGCCGCTGGGCCTGCGCGTCCGGAGCCTGTGCTCCGCAACGGGAGAGGCCACAACAGTGAGAGGCCCGCATACCGCAAAAAAAAAAAAAAAAAAAAAAAATGATGGGCAGGGAACCTGAGTAGACATTTTCCCAAAGAATACATAGAGATGCCCAAGAGGCACATACATGAAGTGATGCTCAACATCATTAATTATTAGAGAAATGAAAATCAAAATCACAATGAGATACCACCTCACACCTGTTAGAATGGTTATTTTCAAAAAGACAAATAAGTGTTGATGAGCACATGGAGAAAGGAAAACCCTTGGGCACTGTTGTTTGGAATGTAAATTGGTAGAGCCACTATGGAAAACATTATGGAGATTCTTTTAAAAATTTAGACTAGGACTACCATATTATCCAACTATTCCACTTTTGGGTATTTATCCAAAGAATATGAAACACTAATTCAAAAAGATATATGCACCCCTATGTTTACTTCAGCATTATTTATAATAGCTGAGATATGGGGAAATCTAAGTGTCCATGGATGGATAAATGGATAAAGATGTGACATATATGTGTATATGTGTGTGTGTGTGTACACACACACACATACACACAATGGAATGCTACTCAGTCATAAAAATGAATAAATCTTGCCATTTGTGACAACATGGATTGAGGGCATTATGCTAAATGAGCCTGAAAAAGAAAGATAAGTAGGCTATGATTTCACTCATATGTTGAATCTAAAAAACAAAACAAATGAAAAACAAAACAAATTGAAAACAAACTCATAGATACAGAGACTAGATTGGTGTTCAACAGAGGGGAAGAATGCTGGGGATTGGGCAAAAGTGGTAAAGGGAGCCAATTATATGGTGATAGATGGTAACTAGACTTTTAGGGGTAATCACCTTGTAGTGTATACCAATGTTGAATTATAATGTTGTACACCTGAAACTTTTAATATCATTAAAAAAGAGAGAACATTAAAAAAGATAGATTGGCAAAGTGGATTAAAAATGTGTTGTCTATATGCTGGCTACAAGAAATTTCCTTCAAATGTAACATTATAGGCAGGTTGAAAGTAAAAAGATGGAAATAGGTATATTATATAAACAGTAATCAAAGGATAGCAAGAGTGGTAATATTATATTAGTTATTATAGATTTCAGAGCAAAGAAAATTACTTGAGACATAGAGGAACATTATACAATGATAAAAGGTGAAATCCACAAAGAAGACATAGCAATCATAAATGTGTATGCATCCAATAACAGAGTTACAAAATATGAAGCAAAAACCAATAGGAGTGAGAAGAGCTAGAAAACTCCATAGTTATAGTTGAAGATTTCAATATTCCTGCTCAACAAAATAATAGAATAATTAGCCAGAAAATAAGGAAAAGTATACAAGAACTTGGCAACACCATGAACCAGTGAGATCTAATCAACATTTATAGACTACTCCTCCCAACAACAGCAGAATACACATTCTTTTCAAGTGCCCATGGAACATTTACTAAGATCATATCCTGGGCCATAAAATAAATCTCAAAAAGTTTAAATAACTGAAATTATACAAGTTCTGTTCTCTGACCACAATGGAATAAAACTAGTATTCAGTAACAGAAAGATAATAGGAAAATCTGTAAACACTTAGAAACTAAGCAATACACTACGAAGTAATCTATGGGTCAAAGAGGAAGTCTCAAAGGAAATTAAAAAATACATTGAAGTAAATGAAAATGAAAATACAATATAGCAAAATTTGTGGGCTACAGCTAAAGGAGCTCGGTGAGGGAAATTTACAGCACTAAATGCATACATTAGAAAAGAGGAAAGGTCTCAATAATTTAAGTTCCCATCTCAAGAACCTAGAAAAGAAGAGCAAACTAAATGCAAAGCAAGCAGAATGAAGTAAATAATAAAGAGCAGAAATCAACAACACTGAAAACACAAAGGCAACAGAGAAAATCAATGGAGGAGATGGTTCTTTGAAAAGGTAGATAAAATTTACTAACTCTTGGCAAGAATGACATAAAAAAGGGAATATGTAAATTATCAATATCAGGAATAAAACAGTAGATAACACTACAGACCCTGCACACATCAAAAGAATAATAAGGGAATAATAATACAAAGAACTCTATACACATAAATTTGACAACTTAGGAGACTTCCTTGGTGGTACAGTGGTTAAGAATCCGCTTGCCAATGCAGGGGGCATGGGTTCAAGCTCTAGTCCAGGAAGATGCCACATGCCATGGAGCAACTAAGCCCGTGCACCACAACTACTGACCCTGCCGTCTATAAAAGCCTGCATGCCACAACTACTGAAGCCCATGTGCCTAGAGCCTGTGCTCTGCAACAAGAGAAGCCACCACAGTAAGAAGCCCGTGCACCACAACGAAGAGTAGCCCCTGCTCAGTAGCCCCTACTTGCTCCAACTAGAGAAAGCCCGCATGAAGCAATAAAAACCCAATGCAGACAAAAATAAATAAATAAAATAAATTTAAAAAAATAAAATGCTAATGTTGTCAGCCTTGGTCATACCAATTTATATATATATAAAAATTTTGACAACTTAGATGAAACAGGTCACTTCACTGAAAAACAAAAATTACCACAAATCACCCAATATAAAATAGATAATGTGAACAGTCTATAACTATTAAGGAAATAGAATATGTAGTTTTAAACTCCTGAAAAAAATCTCCAGGCCCAGTTACACTGCAGAATTCTACCAAACATTTAGAAAAGAACTGACATAAATTCTACCCAATTTTTTCCAAAAATATAAGGAAACACATTGCAATTCATTTTATGAATCTAGTATTACCCTGATACCAAAACCAAAGACTGTATAGAAAAAAAACTACTGACCAATATCCCACATGAATATAGATAAAAAATCTTTAACAATATGCTACCAAACAGAGTTCAGCAATATATAAAAAGAATTATGGGAGGTAGGGAAACGCAAGAGGGAAGAGATATGGGGATATATGTATATGTATAACTGATTCACTTTGTTATAAAGCAGAAACTAACACACCATTGTAAAGCAATTATACTCCAATAAAAATGCTAAGAAAAAATAAGAATTATACACTATGACCATGTGGGGTTTATTCTAACGATGCAAGGCTGGTTCAATATTTGAAATCAGTCAGTGTAACCCCCCATATTAACAGGTTAAAGAAGAAAAATCACATGATCATATCAACTGATGCAGGAAAAGCATGTGACAAAATTCAATACTCATTTATCAAACTCTCAGAAAAAAGGAATAGTGGGAACTTCCTCAACTTGATAAAGAGCTTCTACAAAAATCCTACAGCTAACATTATACTTAATGGTGAAAGACTGAATGTTTTCCCCCTAAGAGAGTGAACAAGACAAGAATATCCACTCTCATTACTCTTAACTAACATGGTGCTGAAAGTTCTAGTGTGCACAGTAAGGCAAGAAAAGGAAAGAGAAGGCATATAGATTGGAAAGGAAGAAATAAAACTGTCCCCTATTTGCAGATGACATGGTTGTTTACATAGGAAATCCTAAGGAATCTTCAAAGAAAATTCCTGAAATGAGTGAGTTCAGCAAGGTTGTGGGATACAAAATAAACACAGAAATATCAACTGCATTTCTTCATACTAGAAATTAACACAGGACACCACTTACAATCACTCAAAAAAAAAAAACAACAACCCACAGCACTTAGATATAAATCTAACAATACATGTACAGGATTTGTATGCTGAAAACTACATAATACTGATGAAAGAAATAAAACATCTAAATAAATGAAGAGACATACCCTGTTCATGGATTGGAAGATTCAATATAATAAAGATGTCAATTCTTTTTTTAAATTGAGATACAGTGTACTAGGTTCGATGGACTCCTCACCCAAAATTCATGTCCTTCCTGGTACTTCACCATGTGACCATATTTGGAAATAGGGTCACTGCAGATGTAACTAAGTTGAGATCATACTGAAGTAGAGTGGACCCTTAATCCAATAATGGCTGTGCACTTATAAGAAAAAGAGAAAGACAGAGGGAGAATGCCATGTGGTGACAGAGACCAGAGTTATGAATCTATAAGCCAAGGAATACCAAGGTTTGCCAACAACCACAAAAAGACAGGAAGAGGCAAAGAAGGATCCTCCCATAGAGCCTTCAGAAAGAGTATGGCCTACTGACACCTTGATTTCAGACTTCTAGCCTCCAGAACTGTGAGAGAATAAATTTCTCTTGTTATATAAGTCACCCAGTTTGTGCTAATTTGTTATCACAGTTCTAGGAAACATATACAGTTTAATGCAATTCCTATCAAAATCCCAGGAGGAATTTTTGTAGATTTAGACAAGATTATTCTAAAATATATATAGAAAGGCAAAGGAACTAGACAGCTAATAACAATAAAGTGGGTACAATCACTCTACTTGCTTTTAAAACTTATAGTGTAGCTATAGTAATCAGGTACTGGCAGAGGGATTGACACATAGGGAAAATAGAGAACCCAGTAAGAGACTCACACAAATATGCCCAACTGATTTTTTGTCAAAAGTACAAAAGCAATTTAACGGAGGAAAGACAGCCTTGTCAACAAATGGTGCTAGAGCAACTGGATATCACAGCAAAAATGAACCTCAACCTAAATTTCACATCTCATACAAAAATTAACTTAAAATGTATTATAACTTAAATGTAAATATAAAACTATAAAATTTTTAAAAAGAGGAGAAAATCTTTGGGATATAGGGCTAGGCAAAAAGTGTACTAGATACCAACTTGAGCCTCTCCTTTGAACTGAAATTCCTAGCAAGAGCAGGTAAATAAGACATGTGTTCTGGTGGAAAGAGCCCTGGAACTGAGGTCAGACGGTTCTAGTTCTGATTTTTGTTCATTAGCCATATGAACTTAGGCAAATTGGTAACTTGACTTTTTTGAATCTTAAAAATTTCCTCATTTGTATATCAAGGATAATACCAGCATTGCCTACTTCACAGAATTACTGGGGGGTGGGCTGTCAAATGAAATAATGGATATAAGAATGCTTTGTAAAATGTAAAGTATGATAGTGTGGGCCTGAGGTTTTATATTTGTGCAATAGCCATTTTGCCACTGTATGGAGGCACTTGATAAAGGTTATCTGCTTAATAAATAATGAATGAGTGACTGGGTCATCAGAAAAGTCAAATAAGGGCAAATTTTTTTCCAAGTATTGAAAATAAAAGGGATACATAGCACATTCAATCAAACAGTAAAAAGCAACATATACTATTGTAAAGAGTCAAGAGGGCTATTAAATTAATCTCTGTATAGAAAAGCTAACTATCTCATCATGTCTCAGGGAATTAGCAATAATGGATGGGAGGCTGGTCAAAAAAGTAAAAAAAAATATTAGCCTCTCTAACAGGCAACCCAAGATTCGGAGAGATGGAACAGTAATACATTAAATAGAATAAAAGTGGCAAAAACAAAATGCTCAGAGCAGTTTTGGCCTTATATAGCGACTATGGAAATTGATCAATTTGAATTTATAGTACAATTTAATTTTAGTTTGTATTTGTTACTATGGCAAACACATCTGAAGGTCCAGATGAGGCTCATGGCTTAGAAATTTAATTTTCTCTTCTTCCCAAAAGAAAGTTAAGATGAGGGGAAAAAAAGATGTATATATCTCCAAAATGTTCAATTCCGAAGTTTTTTTTTTTAACTTAAATTTACACAGGCCATAATTACATAGCTCCAGAATTCTGGGTTTCTGTAAGATGATGCTAGTTTGTACCAGGTTGTCACCCTGCTATATTGTTCCACCATCTGTTGTGGTTTGCAGACGTTTGTATATGAAGAAGCAGTTGGGCAAGTCAGGAGCCTTGGATATTAACATGGACTTGAATAATGACTTTTGTGTGACTTTTTAAAAAAACTTAATTAATTTATTTTTGGCTGTGTTGGGTCTTCGTTTCTGTGCGAGGGCTTTCTCTAGTTGTGGCAAGTGGGGGTCACTCTTCATTGCGGTGCGCAGGCCTCTCACTATCGCAGCCTCTCTTGTTGTGGAGCACAGGCTCCAAACGCGCAGGCTCAGTAGTTGTGGCTCACAGGCCTAGTTGCTCCACGGCATGTGGGATCTTCCCAGACCAGGGCTCGAACCCATGCCCCCTGCATTGGCAGGCAGATTCTCAACCACTGTGCCATCAGGGAAGCCCTTTTTGTGTGACTTTAAGCAAGCCATTTGACCTTCTTAATATTTTATAGCTCCCTTATAATAACAATACTACCTTATCTGTGTATGAGTTGTTAAAGTTCACAACACATATTATTATTTTAATTGATCCTTAAAACCTCAGTGTGGGAGTCAGAAAGGGTACTATTTCCATTTTACAAATGAGAAAACTGAAGTCAAACAGCAGAGGAGGAATATCCATTTGCAAAAACAAACAAATGAGAAACCATTTAGACCCTTACCTCATACACCATAAACAAAAATTAACTCAAAATGAATCACAGACCTATATGTAAGAAATAAAAGTATAAAAGCTACAAGAAAATATAGAAGAAAATCTTTGTAAATTTGGAATAGGCAAAGACTTCTTATCATGACTAAAAACATGACCCATAAAAGAAAAAATAATAAATTGTCTTCATCAAAATTCAGAATATTTGCTTTTTATTTTATTTTATTATTATTTTTTTATTATTTATTTATTTATTTATTTATTTATTTTTTGCTTACGCGGGCCTCTCACTGCTGTGGCCTCTCCCGTCGCGGAGCACAGGCTCCGGACGCGCAGGCCCAGCGGCCACGGCTCACGGGCCCAGCCGCTCCGCGGCACGCGGGATCCTCCCGGACCGGGGCACGAACCCGCGTTCCCTGCATCAGCAGGCGGACTCCCAACCGCTGCGCCACGAGGGAAGCCCAGAATATTTGCTTTTTAAATGCTGCCATTAAGAAAATGAAAAGACAAGCCAGAGACTGGGAGAAAATATTTACAAATAGTATATTTGATAAAGGATTTGTATCTAGAATACATAAAGAACACATAACTTACCGAGAATCCAATTTTTAAAATGGAAAAATAATTGAATAGATATCTTTCCAAAAAAGATAAACAAATGGTCAATAAGCACATGAAAAAATGATCAATAGTGTTAGCTATCAAGGAAATTCAAATCAAAACCACAATGAGCTACCATTACATACCCACTAGGATGGCTATAATAAAAAAAAATGGACAATAACAAGTGTTAATAAGGACGTGGAGAAGTTGGAACCCTCATACACTGTTGGTAGGAATGTAAAAGGTGCAGCAACTTTGGAAAACATCGCAGTTCTTCAAAAAGTCAAATATAGTGTGTTACCATATGACCCATTAATTCATGTACTCAAGAAAATTGAAAACAAACCTTTGAAAACAAAGACTTAGACACAACTGTTCATAGCAGCATTATTTGTAATAGCCAAAAAGTGGAAACAAAATATTTATCAACTAGTGAGTGGATAAACAAAATGTGACATACTAATTCAACAGACTATAAAAATATTCTATTTATTCAGCAATAAAAAGGAATGAAAGTGATACATGCTATAGCATGGGTGAACCTCAAAAACAGTAAGCTAAACTGAAAGAAACCAGACACAAGAGGTCACAAGTATGATTCCATTTATATGAAGTGTCTAGAATTAGAAAATCTAGAGATAGAAAGCAGATCAGTGGTTTCCTGGGCCTGAAAATGGGAGCAGGGAATGACTGCAAATGGGCAATGGGAAAATTTTGGGGGTAATGAAAATATTCTAAAACTGGATTATGGTGACAGTGCATAACCATACATTTACTAAAAATCACTGAATTATATAGATATAATGGGTGAATATTATGGTATATAAATTACATCTTAATAAAGCTAATTTAAAAATTACTGAATAAACCTGCACTGAAAAGAAAAAAAAGCAGCAGAGGAGGGACTAAAACACAGGTCTTCATTGTTCCTTCTACTCTATTACCTGTCTCAGAAGTGGCAGGAATGATAATGCACTTTTTCAAAGGGTTAGTCTCATCACAGGGAAATAATAATTCTACCAGGTTTTGAAAATACAAAGTAATTCAAAATGCCAGATGGTACTGCTACTTTGACCTAATCCATAGTATACTTGTATTAGAAATTTTCTACTTTTAACTATTTACATTTCACAGACCCAGGGAAATTTTACAGTGTGTAACCACATTTTAATACAAATTTATTTACATTAAAACTCATATCAAAAAGCATTATTCTATATAATTTCTAATACATAAGATAATTTAGTTCTTTAAAATTAGCTTAAAGTTTAATATCATTGTTTGACTTACAATGTGGCTAATAAAGCTCAGAGCATCTTCAAAATAGCCCCAAATTTCTTCCAGGGGACAGAGTTCTTCATTCGGCACCCCATCTGGCACTAAGAGGTTAACCAAGCTGTGCACACATTTGCTGAAAATCAAAAAGAGAAAACTCATCCCATAAGGAAAGAAATCATTGACTTCATGGCTAAGATAAGTAAAATCTGGATCTCATCCCAGACTAAGAGCTTCAAAACACTTCTGTTCTTCCTTCAATTTTATCTGGCCTCCAAGCTCAGAAGACAGATTTTTGAAGATATAAAGGGGGCTGACCAATCCTTCCTTTTATTATGCCTACGGTTGTCTTTCACTTTTTTTTAGTTTCCTGAACTAAGGAGTTGTGTCTGTTTACTATATTTTATGAGCTGGTTTAATCTACAGATACTTTAAAGCATCTCATTACATCCTAAAATGCAGAAGGGAATTGGGATTTAAATCGGGAGTAATTCCAGGAGAGCTCTCTCATGTCTCAGAAAAGGAAGACTGTAATGAAGTTTTCCAGAGAAAAATCACACAATATCTATCTTTCCCCCATGTTTAGGCATAGAGAACATAAAATATTCAATAAATACTATTTTATATTATGTACAGCACTTATTGGTCCTTAAAGAAAGGTGCTTAGAAAAATATATATGAGGCAAATGTAGCAAAATGTTAACATCTGTTAAATTTGAGTGGTGGATACACTGGTGTTTGTTATATTAATCTCTGCACTTTTCTGTATATTTGGCATATTCAGTAATGAAAGAAAGAAAGGTACTTCATTAGTAATTTTATTATATACACAGACCCACACAAAGAAGCAACTTTCTCCCTCTTTTCTCCTTTGGGAAAACCAGACTCCTTTACCTTGCCTCGGTCTATCACACAACTCTAAATATGGAGCTATTCTGAGGGCCTTTTAGTCCAGGAATTACAGGAGTGGCCCAATCATCTTTTGAGTCAGTTGAGTATGATTGATGACTTATGTGGGACATTGACTATAGCACTTTTGGCTATCAAAAACTAGGATTCAGTGTTGAATTATATTTACTAACCTGTATCTCAAAACATCAATTGATTCTTTCTTTTTGTAGAGAAATAAAGCCTTTTTCAAGGCCTTTAGAGCGATAGAAGGATAGTGTGCAGGCATTTCCATTGCTAATGCTACAGGAAGGGAAGCAAAAAGATTGTGAATACCATATCTCATCCATCACAGTTTTCATCCCACATTACAACTGACTTTCTCTAATGAAACTGACCTGAGACAGATGAAAACAAACAAACAAACACAAAAACCCAAAAACGAATTTTATAAAACAATGAATCCATGGTGGCTTTCAGAGATAGCTTCTACTTTCTGGGCAGAGTAACATGGTAGGATCACCAGGTTATATTTTTTCTTCAGCAAACATCAACAGAGAACCAACTGTTTCTGTGAGCCTGCACATAGTCATACAAGTGAAGCAATAATCTTAGGAACCAAAGTGAAGGAGGGGCACACTAAGAAGGAAACAGAAAGCAGGTAAGTAAAAGGGTACTAATCAAAAACAGATTTATACTAAATATACTGTTTCTGCCTAATATTAAAAACAGGAAACACTTGACATAAGAGTAAGTATCAGAGATAAAACCCCTAAAACTTCTAGGCGCATTTACCAGGCCTCTAGAGTTGGAGTTCCATTATACAAGGAACAGTGGTCACCATCATGTGTCTATTAAGTATATGCCACCAGCTCCACGTCCCTAGAAATTCTGTCTTGGCAAGACAAGGAAAGGCAAATGTGACTCTTGTGCACTTGGTGTTACCTAATACCTTTATTAGCCACACACAGGTTCCTGAGGAGGGTGAAAGATATAAAGGGAACATAATGAGGCCATTTCTTGCAGTATATCCCCATAGAGGCTCTGAGCCCCCCAATACTATTTATAGCCCAATGACAAATTTGAGGTTGGCAATTGTGTTAAAAATATCACCAATATTTCTCTGTACACTTTCATAAATGGCTAAGAGTGTATCACTTTTGATTAGTGAAGCAGCTGATTGTCTATTTCTAACTAGCTGAGAAAAACTAACTTTCTGAAATTTGAGCTACCTCTATTTTGTAGTTATATTATTCGATTCTACACATAAAATAAATATGAGCAACTATTATGGGCAATGCACTTTGCTAGGGTTTATAAGTACAAAAAATACAAGTAATTATTACTCATGACCCTAAAGAGCTTATAATTTCATAGAAAGAAAAAGATAAATGCACAAACAATTATAATACAAAATAGTTTGAGAATGCCATGAGAGAAGAAGAAACAAAGTGCTATGAGGATACACTGCTTCCCACCTGGAGGAAAGAGAGAAGAGAGAGAAGAAAGAAAAAAGTAGTACGATTTAAATGGGTACCAGCCTTCCAAAAACATAAATATAGCTCTTACATGCGATTGTTTCCAATGTTTTACTTTCTAAATGAGGCAGTTCCCACACTGATTCCAGGAAGCTGTCCAGTAATGGGTCATTCATTTTGACTTTAACTTCAAACTCATACAGCAGAAGCAATGCCTCACATGGATCACCTGAGAAGTCCCCTAAGAAAGAGGCAAAAATGCAACATTCTCTGCGATTACATTTTATCATTCTCTTCTATTCTAATCTCTCTTCTGGGGAGATTTTCCTATTGAGGAAAATTAATTTTACTTATAATTTGAAGGTTATCCCAGCTCCTGTAGACAGATCTTTTACATTTTAAAATCTATAAACTCACCAATACTTTCACACCCTGAAATGCATTCACTAGAGTTGTCTACATTTCCTGAAATTATTACCATGATATTCCCAAATAGCCTGGAAAAATCTTGTTGCTATCTAATTCAAATACGTTTACCTGCCTTACTTTAATGACTGAGTTAACCAGAAAATACAGTGCAATATAAACCAACTGTGGCTTTATTTTAAACAAAGTAATGGAAAGTTTCCAAACTGCTTCATTTAGTCAGTCAACAATATTTCTTGGTTATCGCCATGGGCAGAATCTTGTATCAGGTGGCATCTACCATACTATGTGAGATGGTTTCCAATCACCCTTGTTAGACTGAACGTTTTCAAAAGTTTGGAGGTATAGCATACATACAATAAACTGAGTGAAGTACATTAATCTTAAACAAACAGGGTGATGAATTTTTATATATGTTCAAACCCATATAAACACTACCCAGATCACGATATAGAACACTTCCAACACTTGTGCTCCTTTCCAGTCAATACCACCTTTGCAGAGTTAACAACTATTTTGACTTCTATCACTATTGATGGGTATTTTTTGTTATTGAACTTCAGTGATAGCATGTAGAACTATAATCAACTTTTGAATATTGACCTGTATACTGTGACTTGCTTAACTCATTTATTAGTTCACATAACTTTTTTGTAGATTCTTTGGATTTTCTATATAGAGAATCATGTGTCCTCTGCAACTACAGATAGTTTTATTTGATCTTTTTTACTCTATATGTCTTTTCCCACCCTTTTGCTTGCCTTATTGCATTGGCTAGGACCACCAGGATGATGATGACCAGGAGTGGTGAGAGTAGACATCCTTGACTTGTTTATGTCCTTAGAGGGAAAGCATTCAGTCTTTCATCATTAAAAATGACATTAGCTGTAGGTTTCAGTTTTGTGGATGGACTTTATCAGCTTGAGGAACTTCCCCACTATTCCTGTTTAGCTGAGAGTTTCTATAATAAATGGATGTTGAGTCTTGTCACTTAATATGTTGATACGGTGAATTAAATGATTGAGTTTACAATGCTGAGCCCAGGATAAAACTTACTTGGTTATAATCTGTTATCCTTTTCATGTTTTACTAGATTTTAAACTATGAATTCAATGGGTATAGGACAATTGAGGTTATCTATTTCTTTTTGTGGGAACTTTGATAGTTTGACTTTCAAGGAATTTGTCAAGTTCATCTAACCCTTCAAATTAATGGGCATAAATTTCTTCAGAATATTCCCTTTTTATCTTTTTTTAATGTCTGTAGCATCTGTAGTGATGTCTATACTATCATTCTTGATATTGTTAATTTGTGTCTTGATCTGCCTGGCTAGAGTTTTCTCAACTGCACTGATCTTTTCAAACAATAACAACAATACAGCTTTTGGTTTCATCAATTTTTTTTTTCCAGTACGCGGGCCTCTCACTGTTGTGGCCTCTCCCATTGTGGAGCACAGGCTCCAGACGCACAGGCTCAGCGGCCATGGCTCACGGGCCCAGCCGCTCCACGTCATGTGGGATCTTCCAGGACCAGGGCACGAACCCATGTTCCCTGCATCAGCAGGCGGACTCTCAACCACTGCACCACCAGGGAAGCCCTGGTTTCATCAATTTTATCTATTATTTTCTGTTTTAAATCTTATTGACTTCTGCTCTTATATTATTCCTTTCATTCTGCTTCATTTGGTTCAATTTGCTAATTTTTTCCATAAGGTGGAGGCTTATTTAAGATCTTTCTTTTTCTAATAGAGGAATTTATTTCTACAAAGTTTTGTCTGAACACTGCTTTAGCTGTATCCTCCAAATTTTTACATGCTGTGTTTTCATTTACTTCCATTCAAACTATTTCTAATCTCCCTTGTGAATTTCTCTTCAACCCATTTGATTATTTAAAAGTATGTTTTTAGAATTGAAGTATAGTTGATTTACAATATTATATTGGTTTTGGGTATACAACATAGTGATTCAATATTTTTATAGCTTACACTCAGTTTAAAGTTATTACAAAACAATGGCTATATTTTGCTGTGCTGTACAATATATCCTTGTTGGTTATCTATTTTATACATAGTAGTTTGTATCTCTTAATCCCATACTCCTGTGCTGCCCCCTCCCCACTTCACTCTCCCCAGTGGCAACCACTAGTTTGTCCTCTGTATCTGTGAATCTGTTTCTGCTTTGTTATGTACATTGGTTTGTTTTATTTTTTAGATTCCACATATAAGGGATAACATAGAGTATTTGGCTTTCTCTGTCTTATTATTTCACTAAGGGTAATATTCTCTAAGTCCATCTAAGTTGTTGCAAATGGCAGAATTTCATTCTTTTTTATGGGTGAGTAATAATCCATTTTATATATTATACTACATCTTCTTTACCCATTCATCTATTGACAGATACTTAGGTTGCTTCCATATCTTGGTTATTGTAAATAATCCTGCATGTATCTTTTTGAATTATTGTCTTCTTTTTTTGTAGATATATACCCAGGAGGGAACTGCATGATCACATGGTAGTTCTATTTTTAGTTTTTTGAGGAACCTTATACTGTTTTTCATAGTGGCTGCACCAATTTACATTCCCACCAACAGTGTACAAGGGTTCCCTTTTCTCCACATCCCCACCAACATTTGTTATTTGTAGACATTCTAACAGGTGTGAGATGATATCTCATTGTGGTTTTGATTTGCATTTCTCTAATGATTAGTGATATTGAGCATCTTTTCATGTGCCTGTTAGCCATCTGTATGTCTTCTTGGGAAAAATGTCTATTTAGTACTTCTGCCCATTTTTAATTGGGTTGTTGGTTTTTTTCTTGATGCTGAGTTGTATGAGTTCTTTATATATTTTGGATATTAACCCCTTATTGATCATATCATTTGCAAATATTTTCTCCCATTCCATAGCTTGTCTCTTTGTTTTGTCAATGGTTTCCTTTGCTGTGCAAAAGTTTTTTTTGTTTAATTAGATCCCATTTGTTTATTTTTGCTTTTATTTCTTTTGCTGTAGGAGACAGATCCAAAAATATTGCTATGATTTATGTCAAAGAGTGCTCTGCCTATGTTCTCGTCTAGAAGTTTTATGGTTTTAGGTCTTACATTTAGGTCTTTAATCGATTTTTAGTTTATTTTTGTGTATGGTGTGAGGAAATGTTCTAATTTCATTCTTTTACATGTGGCTGTACAGTTTTCCCAGCACCACTTATTGAAGAGACTGTCTTTTCTCCATTGTATATTCTTGCCTCATTTGTCATAGATCAATTGACCGTAGGTGCATGGGTTTATTTCTGGGTTCTCTATTCTGTTCTGTTGATCTATGTGTCTATTTTTTTTTGCCAGTACCATGTTGTTTTGATTACAAATAAATGTGTTGTTTTGATTACAATAAATGTGTATTCTGGTGTTGGGTAGAGCATTCTATAAATATCCATTAGATCAAGTTGGTTGATAGTGTTATTTATGTCTTCTATACACTTGTTGGGTATCAGTAGCTTTGTAGTAGTCTGAAGTCAGGGAGCATGATATCCCAGCTTTGTTCTTTTTTCTCAAGATTGCTTTGGCAGTTCGGGGTCTCTTGTGGTTCCATAAAAACTTTAGGATTATTTGTTCAAGTTCTGTGAAAAACGGCATGGGTATTTTGATAAGGATTGCCTTAAGTCTGTAGATCACCTTGGGTAGTATGGACATTTTAAACAATATTAATTCTCCCAATCCAAGAACATGGGATATCTTTCCATTTCTTTGTATCATTTTCAAATTCCTTCATCAATGTTTTATAGTTTTCAGAGTATAGGTCTTTCACTTCCTTGGTTAAGTTTATTCCTAGGTATTTTATTCTTTTTGATGTGATTTTATTCATGATTGTTTTCTTGCTTTATCTTTCTGATAGTCCATTATTAGTGTATAGAAAAGCAACAGATTTCTGTATATTAATCTTGTATCTTGCAACTTTACTGAATTCATTTATTAGTTCTAATATTTTTTGGTGGAGACTTTAGGGTTTCTTATATATAGTATCATGTCATCTGGAAATACTGAGTTTTATTTCTTCCCTTCCAATTTGGATGCACTTTATTTCTTTTTCTTGTCTGATTGCAGTGGCTAGAACTTCCATTGCTATGTTAAATAGAAGTAGCAAGAGAGGGCATCCTTGTCTTCTTCCTGATCTCAGAGGAAAGACTTTCAGTATTTCACCATTGAGTATGATGGTAGCTGTGAGTTCGCCATACATGGCCTTTAATATGTTGATATATGATCCCTCTATATCAACTAGAAGTATGTTAATTTCCAAATATATATTTGGAAAAATATAACTGTAAAATATATTTTACATATATTTTGTAGATTTATCATTTAATTCCATTATGGTAAGAGAAAATACTTTGCATGATTTCAAAACTTTTAACTCTTTTCAGGTTTGTTTTATGGTTCAGAATATGGCCTATGTTGAATTCTCCACGTGCATTTGAAAATAAATGTGTATTCTGGTGGTGTTGGGTAGAGCATTCTATAAATGTCAATTAAATCAAGTTGGTTGATAGTGTTAGTTATGTCTTCTATATCCTTGTTGAGTATCTGTTGACTTATTCTATTGATTACTGTATTGGAATCTCCAACCATAGGGTGGATTTGTCTATTTCTCCTTTCAGTTCTATCAGTTTTTGTTTCATGTATTTTGAAGCTCTGTTGTTTCGTACATTACAAATTTAGGATAGTTATGTTGTCAAGTTTAATTGACCACTTTTTCATTATATCCCTTTTATCCTTAGTAATATTTGTTGTTTTAAAGTATCTTCTCTGATATTTATATAGCCAATCCAGCTTTCTTTGGATTAGTGTTTGCATAGTGTACCTTTTTCAATTCCTTTTATTTTTAACCTAGCTGTGTATTCATATATAAGTGGGTTTCTTATAGACAGCATGTAGTTGGGTGTTGATTTTTTAGTCAATCTGACATTCTTTATTTCTTTTCTTGATCTTTTAATTGGTGTGTTTAGACGAGGGGTGAGCAAACTACAATCTATGGGCTAGCTGCTTGTTTGGCAATAAAGTTTTCTGGGAACCCATTCATGTTAATTTGTTTAAATATTATCTATGTCTATTTTCCTGCCTATAATGGCAGAGTTGAGTAGTTGTGCCTGAGACCCTATGGCCTGTTAGCTGAAAATATATTTACTACTGGGTCTTTAAGAAACGTGTCCTGACCTCTGATTTAGACCATTTATATTTAATGCAATTATTGATATAGTTGGGTGTTCTTGAACTTTATTAAAATGAATTATACTCAGAACAATTAGAAGATCAAGAAGGAAATATGTCTTGAAAAACACTATAATCCAACTAGACCTACCAGACCTTTAGAGAACACTCAACAGCAGCAGAATAGACATTCTTCTCAAATGCATATAGAATATTCTCTAGAATTAATGATATGCTAGGTCATAAAACAAACCTCCATAAATTTCAAAATACAAAATGATACAATATATGTTCTGTGACCACAGTGGAATGAAATTAGAATAACAAAAAAGAAATTGGGAAACTCACAAATATATTGAAAGCAAACAAGACACTTTTAAACAACCAATGGGTGAAAAAACAAATCAAACGAGAAATTAGAAAATATTTTGAAAATGAGTGAAAATGAAGACACAATATAATAAAACTAATGGGATGCAGCTAAAGTGCTTAGATGGAAAATTATATCCATAAACATATAATTATATTGGTAAACATATAAACATATAATTAATTATATCTTTACAGAAAATGTGCTGTACACCTTAAACTTATATAGTGCTGTATGTTAATTATACCTCAATAAACCTGGAAAAAAATAAAATGAAACTTTAAAAAAAAGAAGGAAAAATAGATTTCAAATCAATAATATAACTCTCCATATTAGTTAAGAGCAAACTAAACCCAAAGAAGTAGAAGGTAGAGAATAATAAAGATTGGAGTGGAAATGAATGAGAGAACAGGAAAACAATAGAGAGAATTAATGAAACCAGAAGCTGGTTCTTTAAAAAGACCAACAAAATTGACAAAACTTTAGCTAGACTGACTAAGAAAAAATGAGAGAAGCCTCATTGCTAGAATCAGAAATGAAAAAAGAGACATCATTACCAACCTTAGAGAAATAAAAAGGATTACAAAGGAATGCAATGAAAAATGTATGCCAATAAATTGGACAACCTGGATAAAATGAACAATTTCCTAGAAAGACAAACTACTGAAACTGACTCAAGAAGAAACAGACAATCTGTATAGATGTATAATGAAGGAAGATATTGAATTAGTAATTTAAAAAACTACAGGGACTTCCCTAGTGGTCCAGTGGGTAAGACTCCACACTCCCAATGCAGGGGGCCTCGGTTTGATCCCTGGTTGGGGAACTAGATACCACGCTCATGCCGCAACTAAGAGTTTGCATGCCACAATGAAGAACTCTGCATGCCACAACTATGAGCCTGCATGCCGCAATTAAAGATCCCGCATGCCACAAGTAAAAGATCCCACATGCCACAACTAAGACCCGGCACAGCCAAAATAAATAAATATTAAAAAAAAAACTACAGAAAAAGAAAAGGCCAGGCCTATACAGCTTCACCACAGGATTGGAGCAAACATTTAAAGAATAATTAATACTATTTACTAACTCTTTCAAAAATTGAAGGGGATGGAACATTTCACAACTTATACTATAAGGACAGGATTACTATGATACCAAAACCAGACAAATACATCACAAGTAAAGAAAATTAGACAAATATCTCTTATGAATATAGACACAAAAATCCCCAACAAAACAGCAGTATTCTGCATCCAGCAACATATAAAAGAATTATACAATGTGATCAAGTGGGATTTTTCCCAGGAATGTAAGGTTGCTTTAACAAGTGAAAACCAATTAATATAATACACCATATCAACAAAACAGAGAATACATGATGATCTCAACAGGTGGAAAGCATCTGACAGAATCCAATAAACCTGATAAAACACTGTCATGATAAAAACAATGAACAAACTAGGAGTGGAAGGGAACTTCCTCAACCTGATAAAGGGCATCTATGAAAAAACCACAGCTAACAACATACTTAATGGTGAAAGACTGGATTCTTTCCCTCTAGGATGAAGAAAGAGACATGTATGCCCACCCCTACCATTGCTATTCAACACTGTACTGTAAGTTCTACCTAAAGAAATTAGGAAAGAAAAAGAAATAAAAAACAACGACTGGAAATGAAGTAGTGAAACCATTAATACACAATGTGATCTTGTAAATAAAATTCCTAGGGATTCCAGTAAAATACCATTAGAACTAATAAAGAAGTTTAATAATATTAATGTACAAAAATCAACTCTAGGGCTTCCCTGGTGGTGCAGTGGTTGGGAGTCCACCTGCCGATGCAGGGGACGCGGGTTCGTGCCCCGGTCCGGGAAGATCCCACATGCTGCGGAGTGGCTGGGCCTGTGAGCCATGGCCACTGAGCCTGCGCATCCGGAGCCTGTGCTCCACAACGGGAGTGGCCGCAGCAGTGAGAGGCCCACGTACCACAAAAAAAAAAAAAAAATTCTATTTCTATACAATAGTCATGAGCAAAATGAGAATAAGATTAAGAAAACAATTCCATTTATAACAGCATCAAAAATAAACTATTTAGGATTAAATTAAAGAAGTGCAGGACTTGTACACTGAAAACTATAAAACATCATTGAAAGAAATTAAGGAAGATATAAATAAATGGAAAAATATTCCATGTTCATGGATTAGAAGACTTGACATTGTTAAGATGGCAATACCCCTCAAAATGATCTACATATTCAACACAATCCCTATCAGAATCCCAGCTGGCTTTTTTCTTTTTTCAGAAACGAACAGGTTGATCCTAAAATTCATGTGGAAATTCAAGAGGTCCAGAATAGCCAAAACAATCTTGAAAAAGAAGAGCACACACACACACACACACACACACACACAAAAGAAGAAGAACACATTTGGAGAGTAACATTTCCTGAAATAAAACCATGTGTCTATGGTCAACAATTTTGCACAAGGAGACAAAAATCATCCAATGGGGAAAGAATAATTTCTTTTCTTTTCTTTTTGGCTGTGCTGCATGGCTTTTGGGATCTTAGTTCCCTGACCAGGAATTGAACCCACACTCTCAGCAGTGAAAGGACAGAGTTCTAACCAATGGACCACCACGGAATTCCAAAGAATAGCTTTTTTAAACACATGGATCTGTATAGCCACATGGAAAATAATGAAATTGGACCCTACTTCATACCATGTACAAAAGTTAACTCAAAATGGATCAAAGACCTACATGTAAGGACTAAAACTATAAAACTCTTTAGAAGAAAACATAGGAGTAAACATTTATGACTTTGGATTGGCAGTTATTAGATATGTTACCAGAAGCAGGAACAACAAAAGAAAAATAGATAAATTGTACCTCATGAAAATTAAAAGAAAAAAGTGCTTCAAAGGATACTACTGAGAAAAGGAAAAAAAAAACCCACAGAATGGGAGAAAATATTTGCAAGTCATATATCTGATCAGGGACCTGCATCTAGAATATATAAAGGACTCTTATGACTTAATAATTTAAAAAACAATTAAAATTGGGCAAAGGATCTAAATAGACATTCCTCCAAAAATACGTACAAATCGCCAATAGGCATATGAAAATATGCTCAATACCATTAGTTGTCAAGAAAATCAGTCACTGGGACTTCCCTGATGGCACAGTGGTTAAGAATGCACCTGCCAATGCAGGGAACAGGGGTTCGAGCCCTGCCCAAGAAGATCCCACATGCCGTGGAGCAACTCAGCCCGTGCGCCACAACTACTGAGCCTGCGCTCTAGAGCTCCTGAGCCACAATTACTGAAGCCTGAGTGCCTAGAGCCCGTGCTCTGCAACCAGAGAAGCCACCACAATGAGAAGTCCGCACACCACAATGAAGAGTAGCCCTCGCTCGCCGCAACTACAAAAAGCCCATGGGCAGCAACGAAGACCCAACACAGCCAAAAGTAAATAATAAATTAAATTTAAACAAAAAAGAAAATTAGTCATCAGAAAATCAAAACCACCATGAGATATCACTCTACACTCAGAAGGATGGCTAGAATCAAAAAGTCAGATAATACAAGTGTTGGCATGCTGGTGGAGAAATCAGAAGCCTTACACACTACTGGTGACAATATAAACTGGTGCAGCCACTTTGGAAAATGGTCTGGCAGGTCCTCAAACAATTAAACATAGAGTCACGGAGAGGGGACCTTAAAGATGGTGGAAGAGTAAGACGTGGAGATCACCTTCCTCCCAAAAAATACATCAGATATACATCTACATGTGGAACAGCTCCTACAGAACACCTACTGAACACTGGCAGAAGACCTCAGACTTCCCAAAAGGCAAGAAACACCCCACGTACCTGGGTATGGCAAAACAAAAAAGAAAAATCAGAGACAAAAGAATATGGATGGGACCTGCACCAGTGGGAGGGAGCTGTGAAGGAGGAAAAGGTTCCACACACTAGGAAGCCCCTGTGCAGGTGGACACCAGGGAGTGGACGGGGTGGGGAGGGAAGCTTTGGAGCCACGGAAGAGAGCGCAGCAGCAGGGGTGCAGATGGCAAAGCGGAGAGATTCCTGCACAGAGGGTCCGTGCCGACCAGCACTCACCAGCCCAAGAGGCTTGTCTGCTCACCCGCCAGGACCGGTGGAGGCTGGGAGCTGAGGCTCTGGCTTCAGTCGGATCCCAGGGAGAGGACTGGGGTTGGCTGCATGAACACAGCCTGAAGGGGGCTAGTGCGCCACGGCTAGCCAGGAGGGAGTCCGGGAAAAAAATCTGGAGCTGCCGTAGAGGCAAGAGACCTTTTCTTGCCTCTTTGTTTCCTGGTGTGCAAGGAGAAGGGATTAAGAGCGCCACTTAAAGGAGCTCCAGAGACGGGCGTGAGCCACAGCTATCAGCGCGGACCCCAGAGATGGGCATGAGACGATAAGGCTGCTGCTACCACCACCAACAAGAAGCCTGTGTGCAAGCACAGGTCACTCTCCACACCTCCCCTCCCAGGAGCCTGTGCAGCCCACCACTGCCAGGGTCCCGGGATCCAGGGACAAACTGCCCAGGAGAACACATGGCGCCTCAGGCTGGTTCAATGTCACGCAGGCCTCTGCAGCCACAGGCTTCCCTCGAACTCCGTACCCATCCCTCCCCCAGGCCTGAGAGAGCCAGAGCCCCAGAATAAGCAGCTACTTTAACCCTGTGCTGTCTGAGCAAAGAACAGACGCCCTCAGGAGACCTACAGGCAGAGGTGGGTCCAAGTCCAAAGATGAACCCCAGTAGCTGTGTGAACAAAGAAGAGAAAGGGAAATTTCTCCCAGCAGCCTCAGGAGCAGCGGATTAAATCTCCACAATCAACTTGATGTACCCTGCATCTGTGGAATACCTGAATAGACAATGAATCATCCCAAATTGAGGAGGTGGACTTTGGGAGCAACTATATATTAAATATATATTTCCCTTTTTCTCTTTTTGTGAGTGCGTATGTGTATGCTTCTGTGTGTGTGTGTTTGTCAGTATGGGTTTGCTTTTACCATCTGTCCTAAGGTTCTGTCTGTATTTTTTTTCTCATATACTTTTTAGCACTGTTATCATTGGTGGATTTGTTTTTTGGTTTAGTTGCTCTCTTCTTTCTTTCTTTCTTTTTTTAAAAATATTTTTATTACTTTAAAGAGTATTTTATTAATAATTATTTTTTATTTTAGTAACTTTATTTCATTTTATTTTACTTTATATTATTTTATCTTCTTCTTTCCTTCTTCTCTTTTTTTTTCGCCCTTTTATTCTGAGCCGTGTGGATGACAGGCTCTTGGTGCTCCAGCCAGGCATCGGGGCTCTGCCTCTGAGGTGGGAGAGCCAAGTTCAGGACACTGGTCCACAAGAGACCTCACAGCTCCACGTAACATCAAACGGTGAAAATCTCCCAGAGATCTCCATCTCAGCGCCAAGACCCAGCTCCACTCAATGACCAGCAAGCTACACTGCTGGACACCCTATGCCAAACAACTAGCAAGACAGGAACACAACCACATCCATTAGCAGAGAGGCTGCCTAAAACCATAATAAGGCCACAGACACCCCAAAACACACCACCCAGAAGTGGACCTGCCCACCAGAAAGACAAGATCCAGCCTCATCCACCAGAAAACAGGCACTAGTCCCCTCCACCAGGAAGCATACCCAACCCACTGAACCAACCTTAGCCACTGGGGACAGACACCAAAAACAATGGGAACTATGAACCTGCAGCCTGTGAAAAGGAGACCCCAAACACAGTTAAGTAAAGCAAAATGAGAAGACAAAGAACCAGACAACAGATGAAGGAGCAAGGCAAAAACTCACCAGACGTAAAAAATGAAGAGGAAATAGGCAGTCTACCTGAAAAGAATTCAGAATAATGACAGAAAAGATGATCCAAAATCGTGGAGATACAATGGAGAAAATACAAGAAACCTTTAACAAGGATGTAGAAGAACTAAAGAACAAACAAATAGTGATGAACAACACAATAAATGAAATTAAAATGCTCCAGAACGGATCAATAGCAGAATAACTGATGCAAAAGAACGGATAAGTGACCTGGATGATAAAATAGTGGAAAAAACTACTGCAGAGCAGAATTAAGAAAAAAGAATGAAAAGAATTGAGGACAGTCTCAGAGACCTCTGGGACAATACTAAATGCACCAACATTCGAATTACAGGCGTCCCAGAAGAAGAACAGCCAAACAAATGGACTGAGAAAATATTTGAAGAGATTATAGTTGAAAACTTCCCTAATATGGGAAAGGAAAGAGTTAATCAAGTCCAGGAAGCACAGAGAGTTCCATACAGGATAATTCCAAGGAGAAACACACCAAGAAACATATTAATCAAACTGTCAAAAATTAAATACAAAGAACAAATATTAAAAGCAGCAAGGGAAAAACAACAAATAACACACAAGGGAATCCCCATAAGGTTAACATCTGATCTTTCAGCAGAAATTCTAGAAGCCAGAAGGGAGTGGCAGGACATATTTAAAGTGATGAAGGAAAAAAACCTACAACCAAGATTACTCTACCCAGCAAGAATCTCATTCAGATTTGATGGAGAAATTAAAACCTTTACAGACAAGCAAAAGCTGAGAGAGTTCAGCACCACCAAACCAGCTCTACAACAAATCCTAAAGGAACTTCTCTAGGCAAGAAACACAAGAGAAGGAAAAGACCTACAAGAACAACCCGAAACAATTAAGTAAATGGTAATAGGAACATACATATCCATAATTACCTTAAATGTAAATGGATTAAATGCTCCCACCAAAAGACACAGACTGGCTGAATGGATACAAAAACAAGACCCATATATATGTTGTCTACAAGAGACCCACTTCAGACCTAGGGACACATACAGACTGAAAGTAAGGGGATGGAAAAAGATATTCCATGCAAATGGAAATCAGAAGAAAGCTGGAGTAGCAATTCTCATATCAGACAAAATAGACTTTAAAATAAAGACTATTACAAGAGACAAAGAAGGACACTACATAATGATCAAGGGATCGATCCATGAAGAAGATATAACAATTGTAAATATTTATGCACCCAACATAGGAGCACCTCAATACATAAGGCAAATACTAACAGCCTTAAAAGGGGAAATCGACAGCAACACAATTATAATGGGGGACTTTAACACCCCACTTTCACCAATGGACAGATCATCCAAAATGAAAATAAATAAGGAAACACAAGCTTTAAATGATACATTACACAAGATGGACTTAATTGATATTTATAGGACATTCCATCCAAAAACAACAGAATACACATTTTTCTCAAGTGCTCATGGAACATTCTCCAGGATTGATCATATTTTGGGTCACAAATCTAGCCTTGGCAAATTTAAGAAAATTGAAATCGTATCAAGTATCTTTTCCGACCACAACGCTATGAGACTAAATATCAATTATAGGAAAAGATCTGTAAAAAATACAAACACATGGAGGCTAAACAATACACTACTTAATAACGAAGTGATCACTGAAGAAATCAAAGAGGAAATCAAAAAATACTTAGAAACAAATGACAATGGAGACACAACGACCCAAAACCTATGGGATACAGCAAAAGCAGTTCTAAGAGGCAAGTTTATAGCAATACAATCATACCTTAAGAAACAGGAAACATCTCGAATAAACAACCTAACTTTGCACTTAAAGCAATTAGAGAAAGAAGAACAAAAAACCCCCAAATTTAGCAGAAGGAAAGAAATCATAAAGATCAGATCAGAAATAAATGAAAAAGAAGTGAAGGAAACAATAGCAAAGATCAATAAAACTAAAAGCTGGTTCTTTGAGAAGATAAATAAAATTGATAAACCATTAGCCAGACTCATCAAGAATAAAAGGGAGAAGACTCAAATCAATAGAATTAGAAATGAAAAAGGAGATGTAACAACTGACACTGCAGAAATACAGAAGATTATTAGAGATTACTACAAGCAACTGTATGCCAATAAAATGGACAACCTGGAAGAAATGGACAAATTCTTAGAAATGCACAAGCTGCCGAGACTGAACCAGGAAGAAATAGAAAATATGAACAGACCAATCACAAGCACTGAAATTGAAACTGTGATTAAAAATCTTCCAGCAAACAAAAGTCCAGGACCAGATGGCTTCACAGGCGAATTCTATCAAACATTTAGAGAAGAGCTAACACCTATCCTTCTCAAACTCTTCCAACAGATAGCAGAGGGAGGAACACTCCCAAACTCATTCTATGAGGCCAACATCACCCTGATACCAAAACCAGACAAAGACGTCACAAAGAAAGAAAACTACAGGCCAATATCACTGATGAACATAGATGCAAAAATCCTCAACAAAATATTAGCAAACAGAATCCAACAGCACATTAAAAGGATCATACACCATGATCAAGTGGGGTTTATCCCAGGAATGCAAGGATTCTTCAATATACGCAAATCAATCAATGTGATACACCATATCAACAAACTGAAGGAGAAAAACCATATGATCATCTCAATAGATGCAGAGAAAGCTTTTGACAAAATTCAACACTCATTTATGATAAAAACCTTGCAGAAAGTGGGCATAGAGGGAACTTTCCTCAACATAATAAAGGCCATATATGACAAACCCACAGCTAGCATCGTTCTCAATGGTGAAAAACTGAAACCATTTCCACTAAGATCAGGAACAAGACAAGGTTGCCCACTCTCACCACTCTTATTCAACATAGTTTTGGAAGTTCTAGCCACAGCAATCAGAGAAGAAAAAGAAATAAAAGGAATCCAAATAGGAAAAGAAGAAGTAAAGCTGTCACTGTTTGCAGATGACATGATACTATACATAGAGAATCCTAAGGATGCTACCAGAAAACTACTAGAGCTAATCAATGAATTTGGTAAAGTTGCAGGATACAAAATTAATGCACAGAAATCTCTGGCATTCTTATACACTAATGATGAAAAATCTGAGAGTGAAATTAAGAAAACACTCCCATTTACCATTGCAACAAAAAGAATAAAATATCTAGGAATAAACCTACCTAAGGAGACAAAAGACTTGTATGCAGAAAACTATAAGACACTGATGAAAGAAATTAAAGAGGATACAAATAGGTGGAGAAATATACCATGTTCTTGGATTGGAAGAATCAACATAGTGAAAATGACTATACTACCCAAAGCAATCTACCGATTCAATGCAATCCCTATCAAATTACCACTGGCATTTTTTACAGAACTAGAACAAAAAATTTCACAATTTGTATGGAAACACAAAAGACCCCGAATAGCCAAAGCAATCTTGAGAACGAGAAATGGAGCTGGAGGAATTAGGCTCCCTGACTTCAGACTCTACTACAAGGCTACAGTAATCAAGACAATATGGTACTGGCACAAAAACAGAAATATAGATCAATGGAACAGGATAGAGAGCCCAGAGATAAACCCACACACATATGGTCACCTTATCTTTGATAAAGGAGGGAAGGATATACAGTGGAGAAAAGACAGCCTCTTCAATAAGTGGTGCTGGGAAAACTGGACAGCTACATGTAAAAGTATGAAATTAGAACAATCCCTAACACCACACACAAAAATAAACTCAAAATGGGTTAAAGACCTAAATGTAAGGCCAGACACTATCAAACTCTTAGAGGAAAACATAGGCAGAACACTATACGACATAAATCACAGCAAGATCCTTTTTGACCCATCTCCTAGAGAAATGGAAATAAAAACACAAATAAACAAATGGGACCTAATGAAACTTAAAAGCTTTTGCACAGCAAAGGATACCATAAACAAGACCAAAAGACAACCCTCAGAATGGGAGAAAATATTTGCAAATGAAGCAACTGACAAAGGATTAATTTCCAAAATTTATAAGCAACTCATGCAGCTCAATAACAAAAAAACAAACAACCCAATCCAAAAATGGGCAGAAGAACTAAATAGACATTTCTCCAAAGAAGATATACAGATTGCTAACAAACACATGAAAGAATGCTCAACCTCATTAATCATTAGAGAAATGCAAATCAAAACTACAATGAGATATCATCTCACACCGGTCAGATTGGCCATCATCAAAAACTCTAGAAACAATACATGCTGGAGAGGGTGTGGAGAAAAGGGAACCCTCTTGCACTGCTGGTGGGAATGTAAATTGATACAGCCGCTATGGAGAACAGTATGGAGGTTCCTTAAAAAACTACAAATAGAACTACCATACGACCCAGCAATCCCACTACTGGGAATATACCCTGAGAAAACTATAATTCAGAAAGACTCATGTACCAAAATGTTCATTGCAGCTCTATTTACAATAGCCAGGACATGGAAGCAACCTAAGTGTCCATCAACAGATGAATGGATAAAGAAGATGTGGCACATATATACAATGGAATATTACTCAGCCATAAAAAGAAATGAAACTGAGTTATTTATAATGAGGTGGATGGACCTGGAGTCTGTCATACAGAGTGAAGTAAGTCAGAAGGAGAAAAACAAATACCGTATGCTAACACATATATATGGACTCTAAGGGAAAAAAATGTCATGAAGAGGTTAGTGGTAGGACGGGAATAAAACACAGACTTACTCGAGCATGGACTTGAGGATATGGGGAGGGGGAGGGGTGGGCTGTGACGAAGTGGGGGAGTGGCAGGGACATATATACACTATCAAATGTAAATTAGATAGCTGGTGGGAAGCTGCTGCATAGCACAGGGAGATCACCTCTGTGCTGTGTGACCGCCTGGGGGGGTAGGATAGGGAGGGTGGGAGAGAGGGTGATGCAAGAGTGAGGAGATGTGGGAGCATGTGTGTATGTATAACTGATTTAGTTTGTTGTAGAGGGAAAACTAACACACTATTGTAAAACAATTATACTCCAATAAAGATGTTAAAAAAAAAAAAAAAAAAAAAAAAAAAAAAAAAAGCAGCAAGGAAAAACAACACATAACACATAAGGGAATCCCCATAAGGTTAACAGCTGATCTTTCAGCAGAAACCCTGCAAGCGAGAAGGGAGTGGCAGGACATATTTAAAGTGATGAAGGGGAAAAACCTACAACCAAGATTACTCTACCCAGCAAGGATCTCATTCAGATATCACAGAGAAATTAAGAACTTTACAGACAAGCAAAAGCTAAGAATTCAGCACCACCAAACCAGCTTTACAACAAATGCTAAAGGAATTTCTCTAGGCAGGAAAACACAAGAGAAGGAAAAGACCTACAATAACAAACCAAAACAATTAAGAAAATGGTAATAGGACATACATATTGATAATTACCTTAAATGTAAATGGATTAAATGCTCCAACGAAAAGACACCAACTTGGCTGAATGGATACAAAAAAAAGACCCATCTATATGCTGTCTACAAGAGACCCCATTCAGACCTAGGGACACATGCAGACTGAAAGTGAGGGGATAGAAAAAGATATTCCATGCAAAGAGAAATCAAAAGAAACCTGGAGTAGCAATTCTCATATCGGACAAAATAGACTTTAAAACAAAGACTATTACAACAGACAAAGAAGGACACTACATAATGATCAAGGGATCAATTCAAGAAGAAGATATAACAATTGTAGTTATTTATGTACCCAACACAGGAGCACCTCAATACATAAGGCAAGTACTAACAGCCATAAAAGGGGAAAACGACAGTAACAAAATCATAGTAGAGGACTTTAACACCCCACTTTCACCAATGGAGAGATCATCCAAAATGAAAATGAATAGGGAAACACAATGATACCTTTAAATGATACCTTAAATGATACCTTTAAATGATACCTTAAACAAGATGGACTTAATTGATATTTATAGGACATTCCATCCAAAAACAACAGAATACACATTCTTCTCAAGTGCTCATGGAACATTCTCCAGGATTGATCATATCTTGGGTCACAAATCAAGCCTTAGTAAATTTAAGAAAATTGAAATCGGATCAAGTATCTTTTCTGACCACAACACTGAGACTAGATATCATTTACAGGAAAAAATCTATAAGAAATACAAACACATGCAGGCTGAACAATACACTAGTTAATAGCCAAGAGATCACTGCTGAAATCAAAGAGGAAATCAAGAAATACTTAGAAACAAATGACTATGAAAATACGATGACCCAAAACCTATGGGATGCAGCAAAAGCAGTTCTAAGAGGGAAGTTTATAGCAATGCAATCCTACCTAAGAAACAAGAAACATCTAAAATAAACAACCTAACCTTACACCTAAAGCAGTTAGAGAAAAAAAGAACAAAAAAACCCCAAAGTTAGCAGGGGGAAATAAATCGTAAAAAACAGATCAGAAATAAATGAAAAAAGAAATGAAGGAAACGATAACAAAGATGAATAAAACTAAACGGTGGTTCTTTGAGATGATAAGCAAAATTGATAAACCATTAACGAGACTCATCAAGGAAAAAAAGGGAGAAGACTCAAGTCAACAGAATTTGAAATGAAAAAGGAGAAGCAACAAATGACACTGCAGAAATACAAAGGATCATGAGAGATTACTACAATCAACTATATGCCAATAAAATGGAGAACCTGGAAGAAATGGGCAAATTCTTAGAAATGCACCACCTTCCGAGACTGAACCAGGAAGAAATAGAAAATATGAACCGACCAATCAGAAGCACTGAAATTGTAACTGTGATTCAAAATCTTCCAACAAACAAAAGCCCAGGACCAGATGGCTTCACAGGCGAATTCTAGCAAACATTTAGAGAAGAGCTAACACCTATCCTGCTCAAACTCTTCCAAAATATAGCAGAGGGAGGAACACTCCCAAACTCATTCTACGAGGCCACCATCACCCTGATACCAAAATCACAGAGAAAAGAAAACTACAGGCCAATATCACTTATGAATATAGATGTAAAAATCCTCAACAAAATACTAGCAAACAGAATCCAACAGCACATTAAAAGGATCATACACCATGATCAAGTGGGGATCATCCCAGGAATACAAGGATTCTTCAATACACGCAAATCAATCAATGTGATACACTATATTAAAAAACTGAAGTACAAAAACCAAATGATCATCTCAACAGATGCAGAGAAAGCTTTCGACAAAATTCAACACCTATTTATCATAAAACCCCCCAGAAAGTAGGCATAGAGGGAACTTTCCTCAAAATAATAAAGGCCATATATGACAAACCCACAGCCAACATCGTCCTCAATGGTGAAAAACTGAAACCATTTCCACTAAGATCAGGAACAAGACAAGGTGGCCCACTCTCACCACTCTTATTCAACAATTCTTTGGAAGTTTTAGCCACAGCAATCAGAGAAGAAAAATAAAATGAATCCAAATGGGAAAAGAAGAAGTAAAGCTGTCACTGTTTGCAGATGACATGATACTATACATAGATAATCCTAAAGATGCTACCAGAAAACTACTAGAGCTAATCAATGAATCTGATAAAGTAGCAGGGTACAAAGTTAATGCACAGAAATCTCTTGCATTCCTATACACTAATGATGAAAAATCTGAAAGTAAAATTAAGAAAACACTCCCATTTCCCATTGCAACAAAGAGAATAAAATACGTAGGAATAAACCTACTTAAGGAGACAAAAGACCTGTATGGAGAAAACTATGAGACACTGATGAAAGAAATTAAAGAGGATACAAACAGATGGAGAGATATACCATGTTCTTGGATTGGAAGAATCAACATTGTGAAAATGACTCTACTACCCAAAGCAATCTATAGATTCAATGCAATCCCTATCAATCTACCACTGGCATTTTTCACAGTACTAGAACAAAAAATCTCACAATTTGTATGGAAACACAAAAGACGCCGAATAGCCAAAGCAATCTTGAGAAAGAACAACAGAGCTGGAGGAATCAGGTTCCCTGACTTCAGACTATAGTACAAAGCTATGGTAATCAAGACAGTATGGTACTGCCACAAAAACAGAAATATAGATCAATAGAACAGCATAGAAAGCCCAGAGATAAACCCACACACATATGGTCACCTTATTTATTTATTTTTTTTGCAGTACGCGGGCCTCTCACCACTGTGGCCTCTCCCACTGCAGAGCACAGGCTCCAGATGTGCAGGCCCAGCGGCCAATGCTCACAGGCCCAGCCACTGCGCGGCATGTGGGATCTTCCCGGACCGGGGCACAAACCCATGTCCCCTGCATCAGCAGGCAGACTCTCAACCACTGCACCATCAGGGAAGCCCCGGTCACCTTATCTTTGATAAAGGAAGCAAGAATATACAGTGGAGAAAAGACAGCCTCTTCAATACGTGGTGCTGGGAAAACTGGACAGCTGCATTTAAAAGAATGAAATTAGAACACTCCTTAACACCATACATACACAAAAATAAACTCAAAATGGATTAAAGACCTAAATGTAAGGCCAGACACCATAAAACTCTTAGAAGAAAACATAGGCAGAACGTTCACTCTATGACATAAATCACAGCAAGATCCTTTTTGACCCACCTCCTAGAGAAATGGAAATAAAAACAAAAATAAACAAATCGGACTGAATGAAACTTAAAAGCTTTTGCACAGCAAAGGAAACCATAAACAAGACAAAAAGACAACCCTCAGAATGGGAGAAAATACTTGCAGATGAAGCAACTGACAAAGGATTAATCTCCAAAATTTACAAGCAGCTCAATATCAAAAAAAACAATCAACCCAATCCAAAAATGGGCAGAAGACCTATATAGACATTTCTCCAAAGAAGATATACAGATTGCCAACAGACACATGAAAGAATTCTCAACATCATTAATCATTAGAGAAATGCAAATCAAAACTACAATGAGATATCATGTCACACTGGTCAGAATGGCCATCATCAAAAAATCTACAAACAAAAAATACTGGAGACGGTGTGGAGAAAAGGAAACCCTCTTGCACTGTTGGTGGGAGTGTAAACTGATGCAGCCACTACGTAGAACAGTAAGTAGGTTCCTTAAAAAACTAAAAATAGAACTGCCATATGACCCAGCAATCCCACTATTGGGCATATATGCTCAGAAAACCATAATTCAAAAAGAGTCATGTACCAAAATGTTCATTGCAGCTCTATTTACAATAGCCAGGACATGGAAGCAACCGAAGTGTCCATCGACAGATGAATGGATAAAGATGTGGCACATATATACAATGGAATATTACTCAGCCATAAAATGAAACGAAATTGAGTTATTTGTAGTGAGGTGGATGGACATAGAGTCTGTCATACAGAGTGAAGTAAGTCAGAAAGAGAAGAACAAATACTGTATGCTAACACATATATATGGAATCTAAAAAAAAAAGTGGTCATGAAAACCTAGGGGCAGGACGGGAATAAAGATGCAGACCTACTAGAGAATGGACTTGAGGACACAGGGAGATGGAAGGGTAAGCTGGGACAAAGTGACAGAGTGGCATGGACATATATACATTACCAAATGTAAAACCGATAGCTAGTGGGAAGCAGCCGCATAGCACAGGGAATTCAACTTGGGGCTTTGTGACCACCTAGAGGGGTGGGATAAGGAGGGTGGGAAGGAGGGAGCTGCAAAAGGGAAGAGATATGGGGATATATGTATATGTATAGCTGATTCACTTTGTTATAAATCAAAAAACTAATACACCAATGTAAAGCAATTATACTCCAATAAATATGTTAAAAATACTCATGACAAAATAAATATCTTTAAGAAATGTAATCACTAAGATTACTCTTAGCCCTAACGTGTGATGACTCTTCATGTAGAAAGTAACTCCAAGTATGTTCCTAGCAACATCCAAAAATTATGCTCTTAAGTGGAGATACTCAAAAGAAGCCAGAAAAATAGATGCAGAATGTATTGAGTTCCCTTGTGTTAGAAATGTTTGGAGTGACTTAAAATCATAAGCAGTCATCTGTGGTGCAACCCCTACTTCCCTTTAAATCTCCTTTTTCTTTTTCTGGAAACCTGACCTGCCTTTCTCTGTCCTATACCTATATCCCAAGTTGAATCTTTTTAAAGGTATTTTTCTTAATGTTTCTCTCCCAAAGTGTAAACTGATAATGACTGATAAATTGTAAGCTCTCCCAGGGATCTTTGCAAGAGGGCTCTCGAATACCAAAATGCTCTGATACTCAAACAAATGACTTTCTTTTTTTTTTTTTTTTTTTTTTTTTTTTTTTGTGGTATGCGGGCCTCTCACTGCTGTGGCCTCTCCCGTTGCGGAGCACAGGCTCCGGACACGCAGGTCTAGCGGCCATGGCTCACGGGCCCAGCCGCCCCGCAGCATGTGGGATCCTCCCGGACCAGGGCACGAACCCGTGACCCCTGCATCGGCAGGCGGATTCTCAACCACTGCGCCACCAGGGAAGCCCAAATGACTTTCTAATGATAGAATTTCTGGCACCATAGCAGCATTTCATTAGTAAATATATCTAAAGCCCTAGTATATGTCAGATAGTTTTAGGAAGTAGGGATAAAGGATGAACAAGACAGGTAACTTTTCTGCCTGCATGGAACTTAGATTCTAGTTGGGAATAAAACTGATATACAATATATAATATAATATCAAGTAGTGATGTGTGTTTTAAAGAAAAACTATAGGTTAAGGGAGTAGATAGTGATACAAGTTGATATTTTAGAAAGGGTGTGGGCAGGAAAGACCTCTCTGAAGGGGGTGATACTTGAGCAGAGGATGTGGGGGAGCAAACCACATGAATATCCAGGAGAAGTGTTCTAGGCAAAGGGAATAGCAAATACAAAGGCCCAGAGGCAAGAAAGTATAAGGTATTATTATTAAGATATAGTAGAGCTAGATTATAGTAAGCTGAGGCAGAGTGATGAGAGATTAGGTCAGAGAGGAAACCAAAAGCCAGATAATCTATGGCCTTGTAGATCATGGTAAGGACTTTGGATTTTATTTTAAGTCCAACTAAATGGGAAGTACAAGAGGACTGATATGATCTGACTGATAATACTTTGGCTGCTGTGTGGCTGTTGGATTTATAGAGGGGCAATTGTGGAAGCAGAGAGGATAGTTGAGAAGCTATTACAGTGGTCCAGGTGAGAAATGAGGTAGCTTGGACTAAGGTGATACTATTGGCTTGATTTAGTGTTGAGAAGGGGCATACTACAAATCACACTACTTTCAGCCTTACCTCCCACTATATAACCACTGAATAAGAGACAATTCCAAAAGTAACAGTGCTCTCTTGTACTCCTAGCTTTTGTTTATTCAGTTCCCACAGCTTTTAATGGCTTCTACTTCCTTCTCTAACCATTAAAATCTTACTCATTCTTCAAGAGTAAGTTCAAATATTACCTTTTAGAAAGGGTCATTTCTTCTTCTGTGGTCCCATACCCTCTATATTTCTATTAGTGAAGTTATTTCATTTAGCTTTGTATATGTCTAATAGATTATGTTTCTGATCTCCTTTCTTCACTGTAAATTTAAGGTTAGAGACAGTAACACATTTCCTTATGCTTTCACAATACCTAGTAGCCCCTAAGAACTTAATGAAGACTCTGTAGACTGAGTGTGGTAAGCTGCTGTCCTTAGGTCACTAACATAATGGCACATCAGGGTTAATCCTTTTGTAAAAGCCAATTCCCATAGCACTAAGATTTCAGTCACTGTTTATACAGTTCTTAATTAACTTTGATTTCGAATAGATTTTTTAAAGGTTGGCATTTTCCAATTTCCCCCCAGGAGCTTATGATTCACCAGCTTTGCACTTTGCCTTAATTTGTCTATTTACAGTTGGTAGCTTAATGATTTATTTACATTATTCACATGCTGGGCTCATAATTTTAGGCATTATTTCATTGGAAATACCCAATCTTAAACAATATAAACCTTTAACAAGACAGATTCATTTTTTTCTAACTGAATTTTGTTTTATTATTAAAGTACTACATATTCATTCAAAAATTCAAACAATACAAATAATAAGTGAAATAAAAAGTAAAGGTCTCACAAGCTCACTAAATCCTAGCAAATGTTGAGTCTTGTGTGTAACCTTCCAAGACTTTATATATGATATATGCATCCATATGTATGCATGCTTACAGTCAGCTCTCCCTATCAGCAGGTTCTACACGTGCAGATTCAACTAACCACAGATCGAAAATATTAAAAACAAAAATTCCAGGAAGTTCCAAAAAGCAAAACTTGAATTTGCCATGTGCTAGCAACTATTTACATAGTATTTACAGCTATTAACATAGCATTTACTTTGTATTAGGTATTATAAGTAACCTAGAGATGATTAAAGCATACAGGAAGAAATATGCAGGTTATTTGCAAATACTAAGCCATTTTATAAGGACTTGAGCATCTGGGGATTTTGGTATCCACGGGGGGTTCTGGAACCAAATCTCCCGCAGATATTGAGGGATGACTGTATATGTGTATGTGTATGTGTATGTTTGTGTGTGTGTGTGTGTGTGTGTATTCTTTTGTTCATTCATGCAATAATCAAATATCAAGTATTGGCTATACAAAGGTAAGCAAACGCAGATACAGTATTTGTCCTCTTGAAGCTTACAATCCAGTATATATGCATACAAACATACATATACATGTTTTAAAAATAAATATGGTATCAGAGAAGGCCAGCAAAAGTCCAAAGTTAGGGGCACACACCAAGATACAAATCCTTTATCTACAATAACAAGAACAGAGTTTATAGGTTGGTGATGGGAACTTGTCTGAGTTTGGTTTGGTTTTGAGAAGCAGAGGAGAAAGGGCTGAAGAGTGAGCAGCTGGTCAGTGAGGCAGTGGAGAAGAACCTTTGTGTTATGAGAAGCTCTACAGGTTCCTATATCCACTGGCTGGGAAAATATAAAGACTACAAGAACTCATGTACGCAACAACCCTAGATCATAGGTATAAACTTCTGCTAGCCTGGATCATGGCCCTAGCCTCCTCTCCACATGAACTTCCTACAAATAGTTGGCCTAAGGAAAAAGTACCACAATTAAAGATAAGTTATCAAAACTCAATAGCGAAAAACTAATAACTCGGTTTAAAAATGGGCTAAATACTTGAATACACATTTCTCCAAAAAAGACATGCAAATGGCCAAGAGGTATATGAAGAGATGCTCAAAGTCATAAATCATCACATAAATGCAAATCAAAACCAAAAACATCATTTCACATCTGTCAGGATGGCTATTATCAAAAAAAAAGACAACAAGTGTTGGCAAGGATGTGGAGAAACTGGAACCCTTGTACATTGTTGGTGGGAATGCAAAATGGTGCAGCTGCTATATAAAACAGTATAGAGGTTCCTTAAAAAATTAAAAATAGAATCACCATATAGTCCAGCAATCCCACTTCTGGTATTTATCCAAAAGAACTGAAATCAGGATCTTGGAGGGATATTAGCACTCCCATGTTCACTGCAGAACTATTCACAATAACCAAATATAGAAACTAGCTAAATGTACATTGAGGCATGAATGGATAAAGTGTGGTTTATACATATTATGGAATACTATTCAGCCTTTAAAAAGGAAATTCTTCAATATGTGACAACATGGATGAACTTTGAGGACAGTACACTAAGTGAAATAAGCCAGTCACAGAAGGACAAATACTGCATGATTCTACTTCTACAGGGTATCTAAAATAGTCAAAGTCATAGACTCAAAGAGTGGAATGGTGGTTGCTAGGAAGGGAAATGGAGAGTTGATAATCAACAGGCATAAATTTACAGTTAAACAAGATGAATCAGTTCTAGAGATCTGCTGTAAAACACTGTACCTATAGTAAACATTCTATATTGTACACTTAAAACTTTGTTAAGAGGGTAGATCTCATGTTAAGTGTTCTTACCACAATAAAATAAAATTTTAGGGACTTCCCTGGTGGCACAGTGGTTAAGAATCTGCCTGCCAATGCAGGGGACACGGGTTCGAGCCCTGGTCCGGGAAGATCCACATGCTGTGGAGCAACTAAGCCTGTGTGCTGTAACTACTGAGCCTGCGCTCTAGAGCCTGTGAGCCACAACTACTGAGCCCACATGCCACAACTACTGAAGCCTGTGTGCCTAGAGCCTGTGCTCTGCAGCAAGAGAAGCCCCCACTCGCCACAACTAGAGAAAGAAAGAATCTTCCAATATGTCTTCCCTGGTGGCGCAGTAGTTGAGAGTCCGCCTGCCGATGCAGGGGACATAGGTTCGTGCCCCGGTCCAGGAAGATCCCACATGCCGTGGAGCAGCTGGGCCCACGAGCCATGACCGCTGAGCCTGCGTGTCCGGAGCCTGTGCTCCACAACGGGAGAGGCCACAACAGTGAGAGGCCCGCGTACCACACACACACACAAAAGCTATAAAGGTAAAACTGGAAGCAGCAAAAGTGAAGAGACACCACTGAATAAACAGAAAGGGATACAGAAAATAAGAGATAAGCAAAATGAAATGGAAATTGAAATTGATTCTAACATTATGTTTTCTCATCAATTAATGAGTTAAATAAAATCTTTAACACATGTTCATTTTATATTTGTATGAGAGTAATGGATATATCTTTAAAAAATTATCGACCAAAATGCCAAACGAATACACTTGACAGAACAGGGTAAATCGTGTTGCCAGAGAAGTGCAAGTCATGGACTGCTTAACCTCATCTTTTCTTGAACCCCAAGTGCCAGTAGAACTTTGCTGAATCTCCTTTTTCTTTTCTATTGAGTTTATGTTTTTGTTTTTGCTTCTGGTTTGGGTATAGCCAATAAATTATTCTCCCTTGGTAGCAGCAATGACTGGGAATGTGGTTTTACGGTCTGATCATTTGGTGATTTCTGTAAATGGATGAACAGATTACCTAGTCTCTGACTGGGTAATAAACAACAGACAATTTAATTTGTTAGTCGTTTTTGTTGTTCTATTTGTCCATTTTGAGCTCAAATTAATCAATTATTTCATGCCTGCTGGGAAGAACAACACTATGATATCTGGACTGGTAAGTTTCTGTATTTATTCTTGACCCATAGCTGAAGTTGTAGGATCTGAAGCCACAAGATCTCTATATCTCCGTGTTTATAATTGAGAAAGGTCTTAACTTCACATTTAGTGAGCAGGAAATGTTTTCTTATCTCTGGCAGGTATTCATAAATTAGATTATAAAGTCTCTTATATCAAAGGAGCTCTATTCTGATTGGTTTATAGACATAAATAAGCACTTATATACAAATATTCTTCAAATTTCCATAAAAAGGAAACTGAACTTCTAATACTTTACATGTGCGAAACTAAAAGTATTCTTATAAAAAATTCAGCTAACTCAGAAACATTTTAGTAATCCAAAGTTAAGGTAAATCTTTGGCAAATGAGATTAGTTTAGTGACTTTGGTTGAAAAGACAGACTTTTTTTGTGATTTATTTGTGTAAAGTAAAAAGGGAGGGAGGGAGGATCAGAGGGAGACACAAGAGGGAGGGGATATGGGTATATATGTATACATATAGCTGATTCACTCTGTTA
Source organism: Kogia breviceps (assembly GCF_026419965.1). Taxonomy (NCBI): domain Eukaryota; kingdom Metazoa; phylum Chordata; class Mammalia; order Artiodactyla; family Physeteridae; genus Kogia; species Kogia breviceps. Next base: position 72,792,954 of record NC_081330.1, on the reverse strand, counting down.
TACAGCAGAAACTAACAGAACATTGTAAAGCACCTATACTCCAATAAAGATGTTAAAAATGTAAAAAAAAAAAGAATGAAAAATGCAAGATTGAAATAAAGAGTAAATAAATGATTTAATTAAAAAGAAAACTAGCAAACATTTTTCTTAACTTGGGTCTGTTTTTCCTAAATGTACACGTTTACTAATTAAAGTTATATATTACTCAAATATAACATTTGAAATTATGAAAAATGTAAATTGTGTTCAACTAAAGTTGAATCATTGTTCTGACAGACTTTTAATTTCAGCAGTAATGGTTTGTAGAATGTTACATTTAAGATAATTTTCAAGATATTTAGTTCACTTAAAATGTTAGACTGATGGGGCTTCCCTTGTGGCACAGTGGTTGAGAATCAGCCTGCCGATGCAGGGGACACGGGTTTGTGCCCCGGTCCGGGAAGATCCCACATGCCGCGGAGCGGCTGGGCCCGTGAGCCATGGCCGCTGAGCCTGTGCATCCGGAGCCTGTGCTCCGCAACGGGAGGGGCCACAACAGTGAGAGGCCCGCCTAGCACACACACACACAAAGTTAGACTGATATTAAATTGAGTTAATAAATGGATAATCACTAGATACCAAGATAACATTTAAGTAAAACTGAATACTTCAACACTGATTACTGAGCATAGTTTTAAGTTTATATACTATTGCTTCTTATTTTTATATGCTATAGAAAGGCGATATTTTGGGGTTGTGTTAATGAATGTGTTCATTTTTCCTCTTTAAAAAGTATGGGTGTGGCCATAGAAAGCTGTGCCGTGCATGTTCATGAACTCTGCTAGTCTGCTATATTGTTTGTGAGTGAGAGATGGTTCTCAATTACACCCCTCCAAGTTTTCTCTTTGAAATAAAAATTATTTTTGTTAAAAGTTACAATTAAAACAAGTGGTTGAGATTATATATGAGCAATAGTGTCAAATGGATAGGTACCTTTGCTTTTATTATTCATTTATTTTTAGTCAATTGTAACCGATTTTTAAATTTTATTTATTTATTTAATTTGGCTGTGCCAGGTCTTCGCTGTGGCATGCAGGATCCTTAGCTGTGGCATGCATGCAGGACCTAGTTCCCTGACCAGGCCCAGGCCCCTTGCATTGGGAGCATGGGGTCTTACCCACTGGACCACCAGGAAAGTCCCTGTGCTTTTGTTTTTAAAGGAAAATGTAGTTTACTCCTAAATCAGTTGGTTCTCAAACTTTTTTGTTTTCAGGTTCCCTTTGCACTCTGAAAAAATTATCAAAGAGATTGATTTTTCATATGTAGGTTGTAACTATTGATATTTACCATATTAAAAATTAAAACAGAAAATTTAAATTTATTTCCTGATTGAATTAATTTGAGACGAACCCACTGCATGTTAATGTCAATTAAAAAGTAATTGTTTTAAAAATGAATGAGAAGATTGTTTCACAGTTTTGAAAAGCTCCTTAATGCCTGACTTAATAGAAATAGCTAGGTTGTTATATCTGCTTCTGCATCCAATCTATTACAATATCACACATCATGTAGCCTCTGGAAAACCATATCTTAGTACTATCATAAAAATAGTTTTGACTAGGCAGATCCTCTAAAAGGCTGTCAGTTTGTTCCAGAATATAAAAGAGCATAATGAAGGACAAACCTGGAAAGTAAATTTTATTTGCCCTGGTATAAACCTGAGTCTGAAATAAAGCTCTGTAATGTATTAAAATGGAGCAAAGTTATCTTGATTTTTTGATGGGCTTGCGGAATTCCTTAGTTTAATAATTAATGGTCTCACTTACAATATGAAAGGCTATTCTTTACCTTGTATGTAATCTGCCTAGATAGCAGATTCTGTGTTTTATCAGAATAATTTTCTGATCTTCACTGTCTTTGTCATGTCTTTACTCTTGATCATTTAAGGGCAGACAAAGAACAAAGTTTCCTCATTTATTAAAGTTCTTTAGAATTGTGTTACTTCTTATGCTTATTTGTAAACATTTTATTGTCATTTTGCTTGAATAGGTAACCAAGTACTGTTTCTCAGGCACCCATGATCCTATTTTAATCAAACGCCCAAACTGCCTCTAACAACTCTTGATTTTGCCTTCTGAAAAGTCGCATCCCAAATACAGAAGATATAAAATAAAGTCTTCAGGATATCTTTTAAAGCTAAAATTATCTTTGAGATTTTCAAAAGGGCCCCTGGAAAACTGCAAAGATTTATTCTTTCTCCTCACAAAGACAGAAATATAAGAAGTAATTAGGTTTGCTTGATGGGTTACGATTGTAAGAGTTGCAAAATCAGAAGAGATGCTCAGCCTTCTCCATGTTAAATTTTTATAGGTAAAACATTATTAATATAAAAATTTCAGATATTTTAGACTTTAGGGGCAGTTCCTGGAGATTTTTGACTGTCTTCTCTGTTCCTAGTGTATTTTTACCTTCAAGAGAAACACTTATGAATCATTTTCAATAATGGATAGAATATCTAGATAGAGGATCAACAAGGAAACAGAGGATGCCAACAACACTATAAACCAATTAAATCTAACAGACATTATGTAGAATACTCCATCCAACAACAGCAGAAAACACTTTATGCTCAAGTGCTCATGGAATATTCTCCCGTAGAGACCATGTATTTGGCTACAAAACAAGTCTCAATAAATTTAATAAGACTGAAATACAGTATATTCTCTGACCATAATGGAATGAAGCTAGAAATCTACAAAAGAAATAAAACTGGAAAATTCAGAAGTATGTGGAAATTAAGCAACAACCAATGGGTCAAAGAAAAAAATCACAAGAGAAGTTAGAAAATACCTAGAGATGGAAGAAAACAAAAACACGACACACCAAAATTTATGGGATGCAGTGAAGGCAGTACTCAGAGGGAAGTTTATAGCTGTAAATACCTACATTAAAAAAGAAGAGGGACTTCCCTGGTGGTCCAGTGGTTAAGACTCCATGCTTCCAATGCAGGGGGCATGGGTTCAATCCCTGGTCAGGGAACCAAGATTCCACATGCCATGCAGCATGGCCAAATAAAATAAAATATACTTTTTTAAAAAAGAAGAAAAAATTTAAAGCAATAACATAACTGTAAACCTTGAGAAACCAGAAAAACAAGAGCAAAATAAACTCAAAGCTACTAGAGGAGGGAAACAACAAAGAGCGGAGAAAAATGAAATAGAGAATAGAAAAACAATAGAGAGAATCAATGAAACCAAGAATTTGAAGAGATTAACAAAACTGATAAACCTTTAGCTACACTGACAATAAGAGGGAAGACTCATTACTAGAATCAGATTCTAGTAATTCAGAAGAGGGGATATCACTACTGACCTTACAGAAATAAAAAGGATTACTATGAACTATTGTATGCCAACAAAATTAGATTTCCTAGATGAAACAACAAATTCCTAGAAGCACACATGTTACTTAAACTGGCTTAAGAAGAAACAGAAAATCTCAACAGACCTAAAAAAAATTAAAAGAGAATCAGTAACCAAAACCCTAATAAAAAAGTCCAGGATGACAAGGCTTTAGTGATGAATTCTACCAAACAAAGAATTAACACCAACACTTTTCAAACTCTTCCAAAAAACTGAAGAGTAGGGAATATTTTCCAACTCATTCTGTGAAGCCAGCATTACTCTGGCAGCAAGCCAAATTAAGATATCATAAGGAAAGAACATTACAGACCAATATACTATATGAATAATGATTCCAAACTCTTCAACAAACTACTAGTAAGCCAAATCCTACAACATATGAAAATATTATACACTGTGACCAGGTGGGATTTATCCCAGGGATGCAAGGTTGGTTCAGCACAAGCAAATCAATCGATGATATATTAATATATCATTAATAGAACAAAAAACCCATGGGATCATCTCAATTGATGTAGAAAAATCATTTGATAAAATACAAGACGTTTTCATGATAAAGAAAAAGAAACACTCAGAAAACTAGGAATAGAAGGGAATATACTCAGCCTGATACAGGATATTTACAAAAACTCACAGGTAACATAATCAATGGAGAAATACTGAAAGCTTTCTTCCTAAGATCAGGAACAAAAAAAGGATGCCTGTGTTCACTGTTCCTCTTGTACTGGAAGTTCTAGCCAGAGAAATCAGGCAAGAAAAAGGAATAAAAGGCATCCACGTTAAAAAGGAAGAAATAAAACTATTGCTGATCACACATGAGATGATTTTATATATATATATATATATATATATATATATATATATATATATATATATCCCAATGAATCCACAAGAAATGTCTGAATTCAACAAAGTTGCAGTGTACAAGAGCAACATGCAAAAATCAGCTGTGTTTCCATACACCAGCAATGAACAATCCAAAAAGGATATTAAGGAAACAATTCCATTTACAATAGCATCCAAAAGAATAAAATACCTAGGAGTAAATTTAGCCAAGGAGGTGAAAGACTTATATACTGATAACTATAAAACATTGATGAAAGAAACTAAACAAGACCTAAATAATGGAAAGGCACCCCATGTTCATGGATTGGAAGACTTAATATTGGTAAGATATCAAAACTACCTTAAGCAATACCTACCAAATTCTGACAGCCTTTTTTTTGCAGAAATAGAAAAGCCAATCCTCAAATTCATATGGAATTGTAAGGGCCCCCAAAAGTCAACATAATCTCAAAAAAGAAGAACAAAGTTGGAGGAGTCATACTTCCCTATTTCAAAACTTACAGCAAAGCAACAGTAATCAGCACAGTGTGGTACTGACTTAAGGATAAACATATAGACTAATAAAACAGAACTGAGAATCCAGAAATAAACATCTATGGCCAACTGATTTTCAACAAGAGTGTCAATACTCCTCAACGAGGAAAAGAAGTCTCTTCAAAAAATACTGCTGGGTGGGTTTCCCTGGTGGTGCAGTGGTTGAGAGTATGCCTGCCGATGCAGGGGACACAGGTTCGTGCCCCGGTCTGGGAAGATCCCACATGCCGCAGAGCGGTTAGGCCCGTGAGCCATGGCCGCTGAGCCTGTGCTCCACAATGGGAGAGACCACAACAGTGAGAGGCCCACGTACCGCAAAAACAAAAAACAACAACAAAAAACTGCTGGGGCAAATGGATTTCCACAAACAAAAGAATGAAACTGGATGCTTACCTCATACCATATACAAAAATTAACTCAAAATTGACCAATGACCTAAATATAAGAGCTAAAACTATAAAGCTCTTAGAAGAAAACATAGGGGCAAATCTTCATGATCTTGGATTTGGCAATAGATTCTTGAATATGACACTAAAATCATGAGCAACAAAAGAAAAGAAAAGGTAGAAAACTGGACTTCATCAAAATTAAAATCTGTTGTGCATCAAAGGATATTATCAAGAAAGTGAAAAGACAACCTACAGAGTAGGAGAAAATACTTGCAAATGATGTACCTGATAAGGGTTTTGTGAGATAATAGAAAATATATATATATTGGTCTCTGCCTCTTGTTCCTGGTACAGAGCTCCTAAAACTCCTATAATTTCCCAAGTGATAAGAACACTAGAAGCATCTCTTGTTCTAATATTGGTCTTTGATCATTGTTCCTGACCCAGAGCTCCTGAGACCCTTGTAATTTCCTGGGTGATAGGAGTATCTTTTGTTCTAGTGAGGTGACTCTGGGTGGGCTCCTGGATGAGGACTAGTCACTGGAAAGACCAAGCCATGATTATAAGCTTGAAATTTTAAGTCCAGTCCCCCACTCTCTTAAGAAGGGATAAGGGCTGAAAATGGAGTTAATGATTAATCATGCCTACGTGGAGTTAATGATTAATCATGCCTACGTGATGAAGCATCCATAAAAATCCCCAAAGTACAGGGTTCAGAGAGCTTCCGGGTTGATGAAGTCATGAAGGTGCTGGGAAAGTGGCATGTCTGGAGAGGGCATGGAAGATCTGCATCCCTTCTCACAAACCTTGCCCTACTCATCTTTCTATCTGGATGTTCATCTGTATTCTTCATCATCTCCATTTATAATAAACTGGTAACCATAAGTAAATGTTTCCCTGAGCTCCATGAGCCTCTCCAGCAAATTAATTGAACCCAAGGCGAGAGCTGTTGGGATCTCGGATCTATAGCCATTGGTCAGAAGCCCAGGTGAATTGCAGCACACTCAGCTGGTGTCACAGAAAATTGCTTTGTGTGGGGGAAAATCTCCACACGTTTGGTGACCAGAAGTGTTCTCTGTGAAGGTAAAGGAGATATACAAGAAAGAAAAACACAGGAGGGGGAAGAAACTTTAGGTTTTTCTTTTTTAGGCTTAATATAAGCAACAATAAAAAGACAGCTAACCCAATTAAATGGGCAAAGGACTTGACAGACAAGTCCTTTTTTTTTTTTCCCAAAGAAGATATATAAATGGACAATAAACACATGAAAAGACACTGAACATCATTAGTCATTAGGAAAAGGCAAATAAAACCATGGGATACCACTTCATACTCACTAGGATGGCTACAAGGAGGTGGAGAAATTAGAAATTTCATTCAGTGCTTGTGGGAATGTAAAATGGTGTAGTGCTATGGAAAACAGTTTGGCAGTTCTGCAAAAAGCTAAATGTAGAATTATCATATGACCCAGCAACTTCACTCCTAGATATAGATCCAAAAGATTGATAGCAGGGACTCAAACAGATATTTGCTTTGTATATTTGTACACCAATGCTCATAGCAGCATTATTCATAATAGCTAAAAAGTGATAACAACCCAAGAGTCCATCAACAGATGAAGTGATAAACAAAATATGGCATATCCATACAATAGAATATTATTCAGCCATAAAAAGGAATGAAGTAGTAATATGTCACAACATGGATGAACCTTAAAAACATTATGCTAAGTGAAATAAGCCAGTCTCAAAAGTATAAATATCGTATGACTGCCCTTAAATGAAATATCTAGAATAGGCAAAATCATAGAGACATAAAGAACATTAGAGGTTACCAGGGGCTGCGAGAAGGGGGAAGAGGGAGGTATTTTTTAATGGGTACAGAGTTTCTGTTTGGGGTGATGAAAAAGTTTTGGAAATAAACAGCACTAATGGTTGCACAACATTGTGAATGTAATTAATGCCACTGATTTGTATATGTAAAAATGGTTAAAATGGCAAATTTATGTTAGATATATTTTTTTACCACAATAAAAACTCTTATGAAATAGTTATGTACTGTACCCCAATAGAGAAGTTTGCCTTCCTCCATTCTGATATTATTGGTTACCTTACTAAATTAACCACAGCCATTAACTCTCTGTAGTATACAGTTTTTGTTTTACTCTATTGCTGGCTTGAAGACTGTTGTAAGTTACAGGCCAGAGTCTGTGTCTCCAACAAAGGACAGGCTCAGAGGCTCACAGAAAAGGACTGTACCAGGTTCTTCAAACTACTGACCAGGTTCTTGAAACTACTGATGTATCAGAATAGACTCTCAGGTACAGGTTTCTAAGTTAACACTGCATAGACAACTCTGAGACCAGTGTACTTAGTGAGGATTTCCAGGGCTTTTTTACTTTAAGTTTAGAAGCATACAGCTTCATGAAAGCAGACTACTAACCAAAGATCTAACACTAATGATATAGGACTGAATAAATTGATATGGGAAATTTTATTGTAGTTATTTATTTGGAATATTGTTATGTTTTAATGTTCTGATTTCTGAATTTATGAGACAGTCATTTTTCTTTGTAAGTTATTTGTAACTCAAAACAATTTAGTAGCTGCTGCTTCTGTAAACTAAATTAAAATATTTTAAAATGACATGATTCTCACTTACCTCCTCCCCATCCTATCCCTCCCTTATTAATTCAGAAACTGTTCCTAAGTCTCCCTATTTTTCATGGCAATATAGTTATTTGCATTGGTTCTATAAAAATCTTCCACTTTTTTTTTTCTTTGGTTTTGTTTTTGTTTTTGCGGTATGCGGGCCTCTCACTGCCGTGGCCTCTCCCGTTGCGGAGCACAGGCTCCGGACGCGCAGGCCCAGCGGCCATGGCTCACGGGCCCAGCTGCTCCGCGGCATGTGGGATCCTCCCGGACTAGGGCACGAACCCGTGTCTCCTGCATTGGCAGGCGGACTCTCAACCACTGCGCCACCAGGGAAGCCCCAAAATCTTCCACTTTTTAAACCAGGATATAAATGGACTCATTGTGCAACAAAGGCCTTGCATGAACTATCCATATTTAAGAAAGACAGCCACTTAATCAGGTATGATAAGATACTTTTAAGGAATAAGGTTGATCGTACCTCAGCTGTGTGGAGTAAATGCCTACGAAGTCCTCTCAGGGAATTGTCCTGGTACCTGACTTACAGGGAAGGTGCTCAGTCTAAATGAGATAAAAAGTTCACTTTCCATAAGGCCAGGAACCTTAGTAAATTTGAAGGACCTTGAAAAATGATGATTTTCCTCAAATTTATAAGTACTACAGGTAAATCTGGTGGAGAGAGTTTCTTGGCCTTTGTATCCTAGCTTTGGAATAGCAAAGGATAACATACCCATGCATATTCACACGCACACATATGGGCAATTCCGTTTTTTGTTTTTGTTTTTGTTTTTGTTTTTGCCATACACGGACCTCTTACTGTTATGGCCTCTCCCGTTGCGGAGCACAGGCTCCGGATGCACAGGCTCAGCGGCCATGGCTCACGGGCCCAGCTGCTCAGCGGCATGTGGGATTTTCCCGGACTGGGGCATGAACCCATGTCCCTGCATCGGCAGGCAGACTCCCAACCACTGCGCCACCAGGGAAGTCCTGGCAACTCAGTTTTGAATATACTTGTAAATCCATTTCCTAATTGCCTCTGTGTGTGTGTGTGTGTGTGTGTTTTACTCATCTTTTGAAACAGCTGTAACATCTTACTGGTTCCTTTATTAATTAACGAGTTAAACCTTTAACGTGTTCAAAAAAATGAGAACAGAAATTAAAACTCTAAAAAGAGAGAAGACGGTAGATTTGGAAGACAAGCAAAGGAGATCCAAAACATACCTAGAGTTCCTAAAGAAGAAAATTGAAAAAAATAAAACCAAATGTTTAAAAACAGTTCTAGAAAAAGAGGAACACTCGAATTTACAAATTGAAAAAGCATACTATATTCCAGAAAAGCTGACAAAGAATCGCCAACACTAAGAAATTTCCTATTATAGTCTTTTCTGCTACCACATTTGTTTACTTTTTAATTAACAGATTTACTTTATTTTTTTTTACTTTAAAATAAAATCCATTTTTATTAACATTTTACAACCCATCATCCTTGGAGCTGTACCAAATGGTACATACAGACATACATACATATGTGTATGTATATCACATTTTCTTTATCCATTCATCCTTCAATGGATACTTAGACTATTTCCATGTCTTGACTATTGTGAATAATGCTGCAATGAACATGGTGCTGCAGATACCTCTTTGCAATAGTGATTTCATTTCCCTCGGATATATACTCAGTAGTGGGATTTCTGGATCATATGGTGGTTCTATTTTTAATGTTTTGACGAACCTCCACATTGTTTTCCATAGTAGCTGTACCAATTTACATTGCCATCAACAGTGCACAAGGATTCCCTTTTCTCCACATCCTCCCTTGCCTTTAAAAATTTTTTTAAAATTATTTATTTTTGGCTGCGTTGGGTCTTCGTTGCTGCATGCAGGCTTTTCAATATTTGCAGAGAGCGGGGGCTACTCTTTGCTGTGATGCACGGGCTTCTCATTGTGGTGGCTTCCCCTGTTGCGGAGGACAGGCTCTAGGCATGTGGGCTTCAGTAGTTGTGGCTTGCGGGCTTAGTTGCTCTGTGGCATGAGGGATCTTCCCAGACCAGGGCTCAAACCCGTGTTCCCTGAATTGGCAGGTGGACTCTCAATCACTAGGCCACCAGGGAAGCCCTCTCGCTTGCCTTTTTGATGATAGCCATTCTTTTATTTTTTTACTTCTTTATTGGTGTAGAATTGATTTACAATGGTTAATTCTGCTTTATAACAAAGCGAATCAATTATACATATACATATATACCCATAACTCTTCCCTCTTGCATCTCCCACCCTCCCTATCCCACCCCTCTAGGTGGTCACAAAGCACTGAGCTGATCTCCCTATGCTATGCAGCTGCTTCCCACTAGCTATCTATTTTATGTTTAGTAGTGTATATATTTCCATGCCACTCTCTCACTTTGTCACAGCTTACCCTTCCCCCTCCCCATATCCTCAAGTCCATTCTCTAATATGTCTGCATCTTTATTCCCGTCTTACCCCTAGGTGCCTCATGATCATTTTTTTTAGATTCCATATATACGTGTTATCATATGCTATTTGTTTTCCTCTTTCTGACTTACTTCACTCTGTATGACAGTCTCTAGGTCTATCCACCTCACTACAAATAACTCAGTTTCATTCCTTTTTATGGCTGAGTAATATTCCATTGTATATATGTGCCACATCTACTTAATCCATTAATCTGTCGATGGACACTTAGGTTGTTTCCACGTCCTGGCTATTGTAAATAGAGCTGCAATGAACATTTTGGTACATGACTCTTTTTGAATTATGGTTTTCTCAGTGTATATTCCCAGTAGTGGGATTGCTGGGTAATATGATAGTTCTATTTTTAGTTTTTTAATAAACGTCCATACTGTTCTCCATAGTGGCTGTATCAATTTACATTCCCACCAGCAGTGCAAAAGTGTTCCCTTTCCTCCACACCCTCTCCAGCATTTACTGTTTGTAGATTTTTTGATGCTGGACATTCTGACCAGTGTGACATGATATGTCATTGTAGTTTTTTTTTTTTTTTTTTTTTTTTTCACGGTACACGAGCCTCTCACTGCTGTGGCTCCTCCAACTACAGAACACAGGCTCCGGACGCACAGGCACAGCGGCCATGGCTCATGGGCCTAGCCACTCCACGGCATGTGGGATCTTCCCGGACCAGGTCATGAACCCGTCTCCCCTGCATCAGCAGGCGGACTCTCAACCACTGTGACACCAGGGAAGCCCACACTGTAGTTTTGATTTGCATTTCTCTAATGATTAATGATGTTGAGCATTCTTTCATACATCTGTTGGCAATCTGTATATCTTCTTTGGAGAAATGTCTATTAAGGTCTTCTGCCCATTTTTGGATTTTTTAAAAATATTGAGCTGCAGGAGCTGCTTGTAAATTTTGGAGATTAACCCTTTGTCAGTTGCTTCATTTGCAAATATTTTCTCCCATTCTGGGGGTTGTCTTTTCGTCTTGTTTATGGTTTCCTTTGCTGTGCAAAAGCTTTTAAGTTTCATTCAGTCAGATTTGTTTATTTTTGTTTTTATTTCCATTTCTCTAGGAGGTGGGTCAAAAAGGATCTTGCTGTGATTTATGTCATAGAGACTTCTGCCTATGATTTCCTCTGAGAGTTTGATAGTGTCTGGCCTTACATTTAGGTCTTTAATCCATTTTGAGTTTTTTTTTTTTTTTTTTAACATCTTTATTTGAGTATAACTGTTTTACAATAGTGGGTTAGTTTCTTGAGTTTATTTTTGTTTATGGTGTTAGGGAGTGTTCTAATTTCATTCTTTTACATGTAGCTGTCCAGTTTTCCCAGCACCACTTATTGAAGAGGCTGTCTTTTCTCTGTTGTATATTCTTGCCTGCTTTATCAAAGATAAGGTGACCATATATGCATGGGTTTATCCCTGGGCTTTCTATCCTGATCCATTGATCTATATTTCTCTTTTTGTGCCAGTACCATACTGTCTTGATTACTGTAGCTTTGTACTATAGTCTGAAGTCCAGGAGCCTGATTCCTCCAGCTCCATTTTTCTTTCTCAAGATTGCTTTGGCTATTCAGGGTTTTTTGCTTTTCCCTACAAATTGTGAAATTTTTTGTTCTAGTTCTGTGAAAAATGCCAGTGGTAGTTTGATAGGGATCACATTGAATCTGTAGATTGCATTGAGTAGTAGAGTCATTTTCACAATGTTGATTCTTCCTACCCAAGAACATGGTATATCTCTCCATCTATTTCTATCACCTTTAATGTCTTTCATCAGTGTTTTATAATTTTCTGCATACAGGTCTTTTGTCTCCTTAGGTAGGTTTATTCCTAGATATTTTATTCTTTTTGTTGCAACAGTAAATGGGAGTGTTTTCTTAATTTCATTTTCAGATTTTTCATCTTTAGTGCATAGGAATGCGAGACATGTCTTTCATTTTTTTTTTTTTTTGTGGTACACGGGCCTCTCACTGTTGTGGCCTCTCCCGTTGCAGAGCTCCAGACGCGCAGGCTCAGCGGCCATGGCTCACGGGCCCAGCTGCTCCGCGGCATGTGGGATCCTCCCGGACCGGGGCATGAACCCATGTCCCCTGCATCGGCAGGCAGGCTCTCAACCACTGCGCCACCAGGGAAGCCCCTGTGAGACATTTCTGTGCATTAACTTGGTATCCTGTTACTTTACCAAATTCACTGATTAGCTCTTGTAGTTTTCTTGTAGCATCTTTAGGATTCTCTATGTATAGTATCATGTAATCTGCAAATGGTGACAGCTTTACTTCTTCTTTTCCCATTTGGATTCCTTTTATTTACTTTTCTTCTCTGATTGCTGCGGCTAAAACTTCCAAAGAAATGTTGAATAAGAGTGGTGAGAGTGGGCCACGTTGTCTTGTTCCTGATCGTAGTGGAAATGTTTTCAGTTTTTCACCACTGAGAACGATGTTGGCTGTGGGTTTGTCATATATGGCCTTTATTATGTTGAGGAAAGTTCCCTCTATGCCTATATTCTGAAGAATTTTTATCATAAACAGGTGTTGAATTTTGTCGAAAGCTTTCTCTGCATGTATTGAGATGATCATATGGTTTTTCTCCTTCAATTTGTTAATATGTTGTATCACGTTGATTGATGTGCATATACTGAAGAAGCCTTGCATTCCTGGGGTAAACCCCACTTGATCATAGAGTATGATCCTTATATTGTGTTGTTGGATTCTGTTTGCTAGTATTTTGCTGAGAATTTTTGCATCTATGTTCATCAGTGATATTGGCCTGTAGTTTTCTTTCTTTGTGACATCTTTGTCTGGTTTTGGTAACAGACTGATGGTGGCCTTATAGAAGGAGTTTGGGAGTGTTCCTTCCTTTCCTATATTTTGGAAGAGTTTGAGAAGGATAGGTGCTAGCTCTTCTCTAAATGTTTGATAGAATTCGCCTGTGAAGCCATCCAGTCGGGTGCTTTTGTTTGTTGGAAATTTTTTTTTAAATTTAATTATTTATTTTTGGCTGTGTTGGGTCTTTGTTTCTGTGTGAGGTCTTTCTCTGCAAGTGGGGGGCCCTCTTCATCACAGTGCATGGGCCTCTCACTATTGCGGCCTCTCTTGTTGTGGAGCACAGGCTCCAGACACACAGGCTCAGTAGCGGTGGCTCATGGGCTCAGGTGTTCTGCAGCATGTGGGATCTTCCCAGACCAGGGCTCGAACCCATGTCCCCTGCATTGGCAGGCAGATTCTCAACCCCTGCGCCACCAGGGAAGTCCCCTGTTGGAAGATTTTAAATCACAGTTTCAATTTCAGTGCTTGTGATTGGTCTGTTCATATTTTCTACTTCTTCCTGGTTCAGTCACGGAAGGTTGTGCATTTCTAAGAATTTGTCCATTTCTTCCAAGTTGTCCATTTTATTGGCATATAGTTGCTTGTAGTAATCTCTCATGATCCTTTGTATTTCTGCAGGGTCAGTTGTTACTTCTTTTTCATTTCTAATTCTATTGATTTCAGTCTTCTCCCTTTTTTTCTTGATAAGTTTGGCTAATGGCTTATAAATATTGTTTATCTTCTCAAAGAACCAGCTTTTAGTTTTGTTGATCTTTGCTATCGGTTCCTTCATTTCTTTTCCATTTATTTCTGATCTGATCTTTATGATTTATTTCCTTCTGCTAACTTTGAGGTTTTTTTGTTCTTCTTTCTGTAATTGCTTTAGGTGTAAGGTTAGGTTGTTTATTTGAGATGTTTCTTGTTTCTTAAGGTAGGGCTGTATTGCTATAAACTTCCCACTTAGAACTGCTTTTGCTGCATCCCATAGGTTTTGGGTCATTGTGTTTTCATAGTCATTCATTTCTAGGTATTTCTTGATTTCATCTTCGATTTCTTCAGTGATCTCTTTGTTATTAAGTAGTGTGTTGTTTAGCCTGCATGTGTTTGTATTTCTTATAGATTTTTTCCTGTAATTGATATCTAGTCTCATAGTGTTGTGGTCAGAAAAGATACTTGATCCGATTTCAATTTTCTTAAATTTACCACGGCTTGATTTGTGACCCAAGATATGATCAATCTTGGAGAATGTTCCATGAGCACTTGAGAAGAATGTGTATTCTGTTGTTTTTGGATGGAATGTCCTATAAATATTAAGTCCTTCTTGTTTAATGTATCATTTAAAGCTTGTGTTTCCTTATTTCTTTTCATTTTGCATGATCTGCCCATTGGTGAAAGTGGGGTGTTAAAGTCCCCTACTATGATGGTGTTACTGTCGATTCCCCCTTTTATGGCTGTTAGCATCTGCCTTATGTATTGAGGTGCTCCTATGTTGGGTGCATAAATATTTACAATTGTTATATCTTCTCCTTAGATTGATCCCTTGATCATTATGTAGTGTTCTTCTTTGTCTCTTGTAATAGTCTTTGTTTTAAAGTCTATTTTGTCTGATATGAGAATTGCTACTCCAGGTTTCTTCTGATTTCCATTTGTATGGAATACCTTTTTCCATCTCCCCACTTTCAGTCTGTATGTGTCTCTAGGTCTGAAGTGGGTCTCTTGAAGACAGCATATATGCGGGTCTTGTTTTTGTATCCATTCAGCCAGTCTATGTCTTTTGGTTGGAGCATTTAATCCATGTACATTTAAGGTAACTATCAATATGCATGTTCCTATTACCATCTTCTTAATTGTTTTGGGTTTGTTATTGTAGGTCTTTTCCTTCTCTTGTGTTTCCTGCCTAGAAAAGGTCCTTTAGCATTTGTTGTAAAGCTGGTTTGATGGTGCTGAATTCTCTCAGCTTTTGCTTGACTGTAAAGGTTTTAATTTCTCCGTCAGAGCTTAATGAAATCCTTGCTGGGCAGAGAAATCTTGGTTGTAGGTTTTTCTCCTTCATCCCTTTAAATATGTCCTACCACTCCCTTCTCGCTTGCAGAGTTTCTGCTGAAAGATCAGCTGTTAACCTTATGGGGATTCCCTTATGTGTTGTTGTTTTTCCCTTGCTGCTTTTAATATTTGTTCTTTGTATTTGACAGTTTGATTAATATGTTTCTTTGTGTTTCTCCTTGGAATTATCCTTTATGGGACTCTCTGTGCTTCCTAGACTTGATTAACTATTTCCTTTCCCATATTACGGAAGTTTTCAACTATAATCTCTTCGAATATCTTCTCAGTCCCTTTCTTTTTCTCTTCTTCTTCTGGGACCCCTATCATTTGAATGTTGGTGTGTTTAATGTTGTCCCAGATGTCTCTGAGACTGTCCTCAATTCTTTTCATTCTTTTTTCTTAATTCTGCTTTGCCGTAGTTTTTTCCACTATTTTATCTTCCAGGTCACTTATCCGTTCTTCTGCGTCAGTTATTCTGCTATTGATACCTTCTAGAGAATTTTTAATTTCATTAAATTTGTTGTTCATCACTGTTTGTTTGCTCTTTAGTTCTTCTAGGTCCTTGTTAAACTTTTCTCGTATTTTCTCCATTCTATTTCCAAGATTTTGGACCATCTTTACTATCATTATTCTGAATTCTTTTTCAGCTAGAATGACTATTTTGTCTTCATTTGTTAGGTCTGATGGGGTTTTGCCTTGCTCCCTCATGTGCTGTGTGTTTCTGTGTCTTCTCATTTTGCTTAACTTAACTGTGTTTGGGGTCTCCTTTTCGCAGGCTGCAGGTTCATAGTTCCCATTGTTTTTGGTGTTTGTCCCCAGTGGCTAAGGTTGGTTCAGTGGGTTATGTAGGCTTCCTCGTGGAGGGGACTAGTGCCTGTGTTCTGGTGGATGAGGCTGGATCTTGTCTTTCTGGTGGGCAAGTCCACGTCTGGTGGTGTGTTTTGGGGTGTCTGTGGCTTTATTATGGTTTTAGGTAGCTTCTCTGCTAACGGATGGGGTTGTGTTCCTGTCTTGCTAGTTTTTTGGCATAGGGTGTCCAGCAGTGTAGCTTGCTGGTCGTTGAGTGGAGCTGTGTTTTGGCACCGAGATGGAGATCTCTGGGAGATTTTTGCCGTTTGGTATTACATGGAGCTTGGAGGTCTCTTGTGGTCCAATGTCCTGAACGTGGCTCTCCCACCTGAGTGGCACAGCCCTGACACATGGCTGGAGCACCAAAAGCCTGTCCTCCACACAGCTTTTGCAGCTTGAAGTTCTTTATCACCTTGTAAATCACCCAACAGCAAAGATTAATTTCTCTCAGGTTGGTGTGTGGGTTGGCTGCTGTGGAATTTAGGTCTGATCCTCGTGCGTTTCATTTTCAGGGCTGAGGTGGAAGAGCATTGGCACAGGGGCATGCTTTTCTCCTGGTGCAGGAAGGAGCACCGATGATAGACATTCTTTCAAGCAGTTTTAGGTTCACAGCAAAATTGAGTGGAAAGTACTGACTGTTCCCATATATACCCTATCCCCCACTGCATACAACCTCCCCCACTATTGACATCCTGTACCGTAGTGGTACATTTGTTACAATCAATGAATCTACAGTGACATATCATTTTTACCCAAATTCCATAGGTTATATTAGGATTCACTCTTGGTGTTGTACATTCTATGGATTTTGACAAATGTATAATAACATGTATCCACCATTGTAGTATCATATATAATAGTTTCACTGCCCTAAAAATTTTCTGTGTTCTATCTATTCAACCCTCCTTCCACAACTCACCCCTGGCAACCAATGATCCTTTTATTGTCTCAACAGTTTTGTCTTTTCTGGAATGTCATATAGTTGGAATCATATAGTATGTGGCGTTTTCATATTGGCTTCCTTCACTTAGTAATATGCATTTAAGTTTCCTTCATGTCTTTTCATGGCTTAATAGTTCATTTCTTCTTAACCCTGAATAATAATATCTCATTGTTTGGACATTGCACAGTTTATCCATTCACCTACTGAAGGACATCTTGGTTGCTTCCAAATTTTAGCAATTGTGAATAAAGCTGCTATAAACACCATGTGCAGGTCTTTACATGAACATAAGTTTTTAATTTATTTAGGTAAATACCAGGGAGCACAGCTGCTGGATTGTATAGCAAGAGTATGCTTAGTTTTGTAAGAAATTGCCAAGCTGTCTTTCAACGTGGCTAAACCATTTTGCATTCCTGTCAGCAATGAATGAGCATCCTTGTTGCTGCACATACTTACCAGCATTTGGTGTTTTCAGTGTTTTAAATTTTTCCATTCTAACAGGTGTGTAGTGGCATTTCATTGTTGTTTAAATTTGCAAGTCTAATGACATAGATAGATAGATGATAGATAAATAGATAGATAGAGTCTAGCTGTGTTTCCAGAAAGAATAAATTGATTTTTCAGTAGACAGCTAGCATTCTGATATACTTTTTAAATAAAAGGCACTGAAGGTATGAATTTCACACTGAGCACTGCTTTAGCAACTAAGATTCTGTTATGAGGTATTCTTGTTATCATGATTTTCTAGATTTTCCATTATCACTGTTGTTTAAAATGTCCAACTGGTCAAGGGTTTTGTTTCTTGATTCCATTATTAATTTCTAGTTTGACTGCATTGTGATCAGTTAATGTTGTCTGTTTTATTTCTATGTCTTAGAATTTACTGTTTTTCTTTTTTTTAATTCAGGTTTTTCTTGTGATTAATTTTGTAAATGTTCAAAGGGCACATGAAAAGAAAATGCGTTTTCTATTCTCAGGCTATATAAAGTATGTTTTCAGGCTATAGAGTACATTTCTATTAAATCTTCCATACTAAGAATGTTATTTAGGTATTCTCTGTCCTTTCTATTATTTGTATTCTTTTAAATTCCTGCTGTAGATTGAGAGAGGTGAACTAAATTTTATGTGTTTATGTTCTTCCTTATAACTCCTATAGTTTGATATCAAAATCCATCAAAGATATCATGCATGAACACACACAAAATGATAGACCAATAATTTCTAAATATTAGGAAACCAAATTCATCAGCCTTTTAAAAAATTATAATACACCATGACCAAATAGGGATTATTCCATAAATGCAACAATGACTCAATTTTAGGAAATATATTATTATTATAATTCAATATATTAATACTTCAAAAGAGAAAAACCATATGATTATCTCTATAGACGCTTAAAAGGCATGTAATTCAATATCTATTAATTTTTTTAAAAAGTTCTAACTAAAACAGAAACAGCTGGACACAATAAAGTCTATCTAATAATACCATCCTTAATCAGGAAACAGTAGCAAACTACTATGTAACTTCAAAAGGTTTACTATTATTTTGATTATTTCATAACAAAATGTTAGCAGTATCTGATATTGTAATTTTGGTTTGGTTTGTACCCTACATTTAGTCAAAGTTAAAACTTGATTAAATTAGACATCAAATCTAGTGACCTAAGAGCAATAAAGTCATGTTGAACAATTATGGTCCTATTTTTATACTCAATACTATACTTCAATAAAAATCAAGGTAAAACATGTTCTTACTCGAAGTACTATATCAAAGAGTCAAAATACAGACATACTATGGGGAAAAGCTAGCTCTTAAAGAATCATTTGACTGGTTATCAAATACTGCAGTGGGACAAATTTCTGGTGATAAAGACTAGGTTATTAAGATTTGAAACCCCTTTTATAACTGTGTTACCAATACTCCCAGTCCCACTGTACCTGTTTCTTTCAGGAGATTCCAGATGTCTCTGCATTTATGGATCTGATCAAGTGCACGATTCAGTAACCTGGTCTATTTGGTAAGAAAGCCATGAGAAAATTAGTCTCAACCAAACCAAACTTTAAGCAAATAAAAATATCATTTTCACTAAAAACAGTTAAAAATAAAACTATAGAAAAATGAAAGTATAAAGTGAATATTTGGAATTTACATATAAATATTAGCCTCTATATATTTTTTTTAACTTTTCTTTAATGTTCCAGGAAAATGAGGATTATATAGAAAATCTTGAACATTATCAATTTCTTTAATGATCTAGGATAGAAGAGAAGCACTTCCAGAATGGTGGTATGAGGAGAGCCATGGATCCTCTCCCCAGCAAAACTACCATAACTGGTGAAAATTTTAAAACACAATCATGTAAAGTCTCAGGAAAGTGCCTTGAGGGCATATAGCAAATGGGGAAACATCTATTCCAGGAAATCTACTAAGTCTTTGTAAGAACAGTGAGTACCTGTAGCAGTTGAGCCATGATCTACTCACTCTCCCTCAAGCTCATTGTGATGTAACTGCACTTTAGGTGGGTGGGGCCAAGAAGATGGGGCTCACTCTATTCTTAGTTTCCAGGCTAGGGATGACCAGAATGGGCATGCTGCCAGTACTTATCATCCCCCTCCCCAAGATCTGTATTGCATGAGTTCTATTATAAACAAGCACAACCGAGAAGACTTGAGCTCTCTTCTTCTACCCAGTCCTCATACCAGACATTGCAAATTGAGAATACTGGGTCTCAATTGCCCTCACCTCAGCTTTCTTATAAGATAGAGTTTCCATGCTGGAAGAGGCAAGCCAAGAATGCTAGGGACTATAACTTTTGCCTAGCCCTGACTCATAGAGCTGTATTGTCACTCTGATACAAATGGGTCACTGTCCCTGCCTCTAGTTTCAAAGCAGTGGTATAGAGTTTCTGCTCAGGAGGAGAAGAAGGCCATTAGAAGAGTGAGCTCTGTAGTCACCCTAAGGAGACTGACTTTTATTGAAATAGAACTTGAGGAAGTTCGAGTCTAAGGGCACTATAAAAGAAAGTGGAGATTTTGGTGTGGGTAATTAAGAGGAGGCTGGTAACTAATGATATCGAAAAGCCAAATAGTAGACCAGCTAGAAGTTTACAGAGAGAACCAGGGGAAGAGAAAGCTAAGAAGACTCCCTATCCCTTCAAAGGGGTCTTACTTTAATTGGATCAGACTGTGGAGTAATTTATGCCAAAGACCATTTTCAAACACTCACGTGCACCTGCGTGCACATGCATATACACACACACACACACACACACACACACACACAGCAGTCACCTAGTAATTAGTCAAGACTTAAATCTGTGTGTGATACCAATAAAAGAAGCCCATTCAGAAGCTTAACAGGGAGATCACAGAAAGAGATAGTCAAAAATAACCCTGCTAAAACTTCTTTCATCCCTTTTCAGGGGAGGGTTCAGGGTGACTGCAAAGGCAAAGACTGTAATCTC
This sequence comes from Kogia breviceps, assembly GCF_026419965.1. NCBI lineage: Eukaryota > Metazoa > Chordata > Mammalia > Artiodactyla > Physeteridae > Kogia > Kogia breviceps. The sequence continues at coordinate 72,772,547 of NC_081330.1, read as the reverse complement.
TGATAAGTAATATCAGAAGCTGTATACTACTATACAGCTTTGGGAAACAGACTGCACTGAACTAGCTCAGCCAAGTCACTAAGCAAATATTAACAGCAAGTCCGGGGGGGGGGGCAATCAGTATCCAAAGATGTTCCAATATATTATGCAAAATGTCCAGTTTTCAACAAAAAATTATAAGATACACAAAGAAACAAGAAGTATGACCCATACACAGGAATAAAGTATGCAACAGGAACTGACTTTGGAAAGGTCCAATGTTGGAACTTAGCAGAAACAGATTTCAAAGGAGCTATTCTAAATATGTTCAAACAACTAAAGGAAACCACACTTAAAGAAGGAAGGTATGATAACAATGTTAGGAAATGCAGAATCTTGATTAAAAAGGCAGTGGGATAACATATTCAATGTAATGAAATAAAGTATCAATCATCCAAGAATCTAATATCCAGCAAAACTATCTTTCAGAGCTGAAAGCAAAATAAATTCTCAGATTAAAAAAAGCTGAGAGAATCTTTTTGTTAGCAGAACCATTTTATAAAAATGCTAAGAGAGGTTCTTCAGGCTGAAAGCAATTGACACCAGATAGTAATTTGAATCCAAATGAAAAAACAAAGTGTACTGATAAAAGTAATTATGTAACTGTAGAAGAAAGTATAAATATATATTTCTTCTTTCTTCTTGTTTTAAAAAAACAATTATATAAAACTATATATAGGGCTTCCCTGGTGGCGCAGTGGTTGAGAATCCACCTGCCAATGCAGGGGACATGGGTTCGTGCCCCGGTCCGGGAAGATCCCACATGCCGTGGAGCGGCTGGGCCCGTGAGCCATGGCCACTGAGCCTGTGCGTCTGGAGACTGTGCTCCGCAACGGGAGAGGCCACAACAGTGAGAGGCCCACATACCACCAAAAAAAAAAAACCAAAAAAACTATATATAGTTTTTTTATATACCATTTCACCAACCCAAGAAGAAAATACATTCTTTCTCAAGCACACATGGCACTTTATCCAGGACAGACCATTTGTTAGGCCACAACACAGACTTCAAATAAATTTAAAATAACTTGAAGTCACACAAAGTATGTACTCTGTCCACAGTGGAACAAGATTAGAAATCAGTAAGATAATAATAAATAATAATAAATTTGGGAAACAAACATGTGGATATTAAACAATAGATTCCTAAATAAACAATGGGTCAAAGAAGAAATCAGAATGAAAATTAGAAAATATTTTGCGATGAATGAAAAGAGAAAAACAAACAAACCAATACTTATGGGATGCTGCTCAAGCTATGATGCTATGGTCTGAATGTATGCCCCCAAATTCGTATGTTAAAATCATACCCCAAAGGTGAAGGTATTAGCAGGTGGGGCCTTTTAGAGATGCTAAAGTCATAAGGATGGAGCCCTCATACATGAGATTTGTGCTTTTTATAAGAAGGTTCCAAAGAGATCCTTGGCACTTTCCATCATGGGAGGACACAGTAAAAAGGTGTCAACTATAAAGGAGGAAGACAGACCTCATCAGAGAACACAACCATGCTGGTACCTTGATCTTGGGACTTCCAGCATCCAGAACTGTGAGAAATAAATTTCTGTTGTTTATAAGCTACCCAGTCTATTGTGTTTTGTTATAGCAGCTTGAATGGACTGAGACAGAAAACTGGTACTGATTGGTGGGGTGCTGCTGTAACAAATACCTAAAAATATGGAAGCAGCTTTGGAAGTGGGTAATGGGCAGAGTCTGGAAGAGTTTGGAGGTGCATGCTAGAAAGTCTACATTGCCATGAATGGATTGTTAAGGGAAATTCTCTTGAGGATCAAGAAAGAGAAGAGGAGAGCTGTAGAGAAAGTCTCAGTCTTCTTAGAGAATATCTAAGTGGTTGTGAACAGAATGTTGGTAGAAATATCGACAGTAAATGTCATTCTGATGAGGTCTCAGATGGAAATGAGGAACATTGGAAACTAGAGGAAAGGCCATCCTTGCTATAAAGTGGCAAAGAGCTTGGCTGAATTGTGTTTGTGTTCCCAGTGTTTTATAGAAGGTAGTACTTGTGAGCGATGAATTGATATTTGGCTGAAGAAATTTCTAAGCAAAGTGTTGAAGAGTGGCTTGGTTTCTCTTGAATGCTTATAGTAAAATGTGAGAACAGAGAAATGATTTAAAGGTGGAATTGTTAATCAAAAATTAAGCAGAATTTTAAAATGTGGAAAATTCTCAACCCATTAATATTGAAAGAAATAAGAAAGCTTCAAAGGGAGAGAACACCAAGGGTGTGGCTGAATTGATAAGGAGATTGCTGTGGATGAACCATCTCAGCAGAAGCTAGGAGCTATTCAACAAGACAATGGGGAGATTGGTCAGCCATCTAAACAGAAGCCAGGACCTACTGTCCAAGGCAAAGGAAGAATAACCTCAACAGCAGATCAGAGATCTTTGGGGCTGGCCCTCCCATCAGGGGCTCGGAGTGCAAGGGCCTGCGGGGCAGAAGGATTTCAAAGGAGGGGCCCACTGCGGCCCAGAGCCATCTCATCTCCTGGGCCGTGCTCCTCAAATTCCCGCACCATGCTCCTCAGACACCCCAAGTGCAGCATAGGCTGCTGTGGTTGTCCCTCCAGAAGGCACAGGTTGCAAACCTCTGAAGGCATCAGCTTGGTGTTTTCTCCCCAGTATTCAGAGTGCAAGAGCTGGGGGGCACTGCTGCCCTCTCCTAAATTTCAAAAGATGCCCCAGAGACCGTCAGGGCCCAGGCAAAGAACCTCTGTAGGGGAGAACCACTGCAGAAAGTCCTCACTAGGGCAATGCCCCACAGAGCCTTCTACCCCAGACCAGTAGAGCCACCTTGTGGAATTCCAGCCTGAACCCTAACTTGTGAGAGCTGTAGCATGTACTGCACCTGGCAGAGCCATGCAGGTGGGGTCTAGAGGCTTGGGGGCCCAACTGCAGCCCCAGTGGGTTCAAAATGTGGGGCACCAAGACAAGGATTGTTTTTAAGCCTTGGGGTTTAATGTTGTTTTCCCCATTAGGTTTTGGGCTTACCTTTGTAAGCAGCTCTTTGTAGGAACCTTCCCTCAGCAGGAAACCCCTTTTCTTGTCAATTTAGCAAAGCTATACTGTAACTAACTTTTTTCTTTTTTTTGGCTGTGTTGTATCTTTGTTGCTGTGCACGGGCTTTCTCTAGTTGTGGTGAGCAGGGGCTACTCTTTGTTGCAGTGTTGCGGCAGTCTCATTGTGGTGAATACTCTTGTTGAGAAGCACGGGCTCTAGGCACGCAGGCTCAGTAGTTGTGGCGCACGGGCTTAGTTGGTCCACAGCATGTGGGATCTTCCCAGACCAGGGCTTGAACCCGTGTCCCCTGCATTGGCAGGTGGATTCTTAACCACTGCACCACCAGGGAAGCCCTGTAACTAACTTAAATCAGGCATCCCCATGCTCTATTCATCTTTGGCCCAAGCACACCTTTCAAATCTTTTGATCACACAATACCTTGCCTAAACTGTTGGTTCTTTCCTTAGATCAAAGAAGTGGAAATGAAGGATAAGTAATTAACAGAAGACCAGATATCTTCCCTAGCTTCCCCTTCAGTAACCAATTGTCCTGTTCTAGGAAAAAGATGTGGTTCCTTGATAACTTACAATTACTATATATATTTTAAAGCATCACTCACTTTCCCCAGCTCATACTCAGAAGACTAGATGCAATGTTGATAGGATTATGCAGTCTATCTATATTGCTTCATAATATACTTATTTGGAAATACTTCAGTTGATGAGGATTTAGAGAACAAGGAACAGATGTAAATAATAGAATCCAACAAATCTTCATTAGAGAAAGAGCACCATGGTCTAACTCATAGGAGCCAGGCTAACATGGGGAAAGGCAGAAGTACATCTTCAATTATCTAAACAGATATCCTTTCAAAAGCAAAGATTATAGAAAGGTTACTAGGTTAGAGAGTTCTTAGGAAACATAAGTGTATGCAAGAGAAAGAACACAGGAAAAAAAGAACAGTGTTAGAAACAAACAAAATAATTAAGGATCATACTTAAGAGTTTGTGAAATTTCCCTCACATCAATTTGATCTCTATTCACTGAGATACAAATTTAACAGACTCAGGACTACCAACTTAAGAGGGAAAGCTTTTAAAAAGTTAAAACCGCTATGTGAAAACAAGATGTTACTGTTTTCTTAGTAAAGCAAAAGACCTTATTGTGAGAATACCATTGAAACAGAGCAGGACCCTGTGGGGCCCTCCTGGGGAATAAAAGCCTTTCTGTTCCACCATTTCTTGTTTGTAGAATAAAGGCTTTCAGCCTCCTAGACCTTCCCTGAGTTCCAAAGGGCAGATTCAAACAGTTACTAATTAGAAGAGTGATGGAATGCAGAAAGAAAACAATAGTGCAGGATGGTGGTCCTGGTTCCTCCTTGGGGGATGTGGATAACAGTTTGATATATATCTCTGAGTTCTTCTACAGGAACTAAGGCCCCCACCCAGGTGGAGGATGATAACTTTAGGCTGAGCACAAGCATGTGGACCCCAGACTGGTTGGAACCAGAAGACTGATGATTGCGATTCCTGGAACACCACACTGTTACCTCACCACCAACCAATCAGAGGAGGGTTACACACCCTGCATCACCTCCCCCACTCAAATTTCGCATACAAAAACTTCTTCCCTGAAATCCATTGGGGAGTTCAGGTCTTTTGAGCATGAGCCACCCATCCTCCTTGCGTGGCCCTTGCAATAAGCCTTCCTCTGCTCCAAACTCTGACATTTCAGTTTGTTTAGCCTCACTGTGTGTGGGGCACACGAACCTGAGTTCGACAACACCCTTACTTGTTAAGAAGCAAAATGTTTGTTTTGGTTCTGCTCTGAGGATCATAGATTCTTTTTTTCATCTTCTTTTACAATGGAAAGGTTTCTACAAAGAGGCCCCTTTACTACTCAGGACAACTACTTTATCTTCTTTATCCCCAGTACCTAGCAGAGTGCTTGGTACTCATATGTTTTTCGAGTTGAACTCAACAAGGGAAGAGAAAGGAAAGAAAATATGTTGGCAGAGATCTGCTAAGAGTTTATTCCAGATGTGAAGAATCATATAAAAGAACAGATTAACAGAAGGAAGAGAATAAGCACCAAGAAGGATTTTATACCAACTGGAAAGAAAAGAAGCTGGTAGGTATGGGAAATTGGGACGTTTTCTTTGTCTAGGGAAGAGAAAAAAGCAGAGAGACCTAGAACTTAATTAAAAACATACAAAAATGCTAGTGGTCCAACTTGGTGACAACTTTCTTAGCTTGAAAGAAGGAAGGTAAAGAACTAAAGACAAACCAAAGAATACTCTGGTAGATGGGAGAGCAAGATGTTGATGTTGGTATCTCCTAAAAGGGGTAAGGTTTAAGCTGAGAGTGGAATTCAGGCAAAAGTAGGAATTCTGTCTTCTTCTTGTTAAAATTGAGTTAATGATAAAATATTTAAGAATGTGGGCTAAAGAAAGCAAATGCAATTGAGTGATGAAAAACAAGCCAACTAAATAATTTCAGATGGCTATCAAAGCTGTGGAAGTAAATGAGTGCTTCCTTAGAGAATGTGTGAAAGGAAATAGAGAAGACACTCCTATGGACCACATGTGATCACAGGGAGATGATGAAGATAAAGAATATTTCAAAACAGATTCAGAAAAAATGGTCCATGGCAAGGGGCATTTTAAAAGAAAAGGCCAAGCCAAATGTGACCTTTCCTTAGGAAGGAAGTAGCCATTACAAATCTTTGAAATCAAGATGTTGCTAGAATGGAGGGAAGGATTCTTTAAAGAGAATAAAAAACAATTGCATCAGGGAAAGCAAACATACCAAAACAGCACACTGAATGCTTGTGTTTTCCTTGAAGGTTGCACATTACCTGTTCGGAAGTTGTTGAAGCTTTTCTCCCTTGCTCTATATCAACTGCAGATGCCACAAGTAAACATGTTTTCTGTGCAATCAGAATTGCTTGATCAGAAGGACAAAACTGGGACAGCTGATAAGAAATAACCAGAACATCAATGAATAGTGAGAATTCTGCCAGGTGAACACAAACAATCAGAATGAAAATCAGCAAAATCCTGTCTGAATGACAAAATTCAGCTGGAAAAGCACATCTCACCTTAAAAATGATATAGACTATAACACTGATTTACAGTTTTAATTTTCTATTACTTTCCCTTGTTTTTTAGCACCTTTCTAGAGATTAAAAAGCTTCATTTCTTCACAATTTTCCTATCTTTCCCAGTGACAAGTACTGTCATTTGGCCCTGTATTTCTATCTAGTGATTTACTTCTTGGTTTATGTTGTAATTTCTAAGTGATTTTCCCCCTGGCAAATAGATTTCCCCTTTGCATTGAATAGAGCTGAAATTAGTACCTATATTATTCATGGTTGAAAGAGACAATGTCAAATCTTGACAGGCATTAGGCATAACCTCATCATTAAACCTTGTCCTCCAGCTTTAGAAAAAACTCCCATGGGGTGTGCTCAGAGCAGGGGGCCTGAAGAAATGGCTCCTCTGTTTACAACACACCCAAAAGAAATCTGAGGTCATTGTGACAAGGGGTACAAACTTGTGGCCTTCCTATGAACAAATACCCAACACATGTCCCCTTGTAGCTCCACATGGCTTCTGGGTAGGACCAGAGGGACAGGTCTCAATATTGGAAGAAAAGCTACAGTATTTAGTGGGGAAGTTTGCCACCTAGAGCCAGTGAGGTCCACACATGAGTGGGCCATAAGTGGTCTTACAGACATAAAGACTTTGAATCTCTTTATTCAAGGGGAAAAAATAGATTCCAACTATATGCCATTCTGGAAAAGGCAAAACTATGGAGACAATAAAAAGATCAATGGTTGCCAGGAGTTTTGGGGGGAGAGGGGAGCTGAATACACAAAGTACAGAAGTTTTTATTGAGCAGTGAAATACTTTGTATGACATTATAATGATGGATATATGTCATTATACTTTTGTGCAAACCCATAGAACGTCCAACACTACTCACTTCAATAAAGTGAACGCTAAGGTGAACTGTGGACTTTGGTTTTATGATGTGTCAACGCAGTTTGTCCTTGGTTTAAAAAAGAAAAGGTACGACTCTGTTGATAATGGCTACTTATGTGTCAGGACGGGGTATATGGGGGAATTTCTGTACCTTCCTGTCAATTTTGTTGTAAACCTAAAACTGCTTTTAAAAAAAGTCTCAAAAAAGAAAGAATTAACACTCAGGTTAGACATTTTTGGCAAAACTTTTGTTTCATTATATATGTATGCATATTATATATGTGTGTGTGTTTGTTGGACTGTGATGTAAAAGGTATTTTTTAGATCAAAAGAGTTTGCAGGCCACTGTAGTTAAGTTATACTAGCAAATAAAAGCACAAATTAACCTCAAAAAAACTCCAAACCTCCCAGCTTTGTAGTACAGTAAAATTCTAGGCTACTTGATTCTAACATGGAATCCGACTAGTGCTGTCATGAATGTCAAAACTAAAGCTAGGGCTTCCCTGGTGGTGCAGTGGTTGAGAATCCGCCTGCCGATGCAGGGGACATGGGTTCGTGCCCCGGTCTGGGAAGATCCCACATGCCCCGGAGCGGCTGGGCCCGTGAGCCATGGCCACTGAGCCTGCTCATCCGGAGCCTGCCCTCCGCAATGGGAGAGGCCACAGCAGTGAGAGGCCCGCATACCAGGAAAAAAAAAAACAACTAAAGCTAATTTATTTTACCTAATTAAAATGGCAATTATACCTAAACTTTCAAACATTATTTCTTAATCTCCCCAAATATTTAGTGATCATAATCATCACCATCATTTAACTAACAGCATTTCAAGACACCCAATCTCTGTACATCTCAGGTGACTCATATATAAAATGAGGGAGTTGTGCCAGATTATCTCTATAGTTCTTTCCAGTTCTAAAACATTTAATCTATCTCAACATATCAGACTGCATACTCCTGAATGTGTATGAGGGATATTCTTTGCCACCTCTCCTTTCATCCTCTAATCACTACTTGATCCTCTTTCTGGCATTTAACCTCTACCTTGGAGGATAACAACTATTTTAAAAGGCTTAAAACTGCAAAACAAGCTCACAAATCCTTACACACAAAACCTGCTCTCGGAAAAATTATAAAGTAGGTTCAAGCTTCTTAGCATCCTTTTAACCTCCTGTTGTCCCCAGATACCTATTCAATATTCCTATAGACTTATACACATAACCCTTCCTAATGTTTTGGTAATTGACAACTTCTTAGAGTATTCCCTCCTAAAGATAGTTACATTTTGATATAGGTTCTGAGAGACTGAAATTCTTTCAAAGATAAAGAAATAAGTCTCTTATGGTAGAACTTTAGGCTCCATGATGGTTGTTTGTGATATTTCGGTATGGGGAGACCTGCCTCATGTTCTCATATTATACCCTATCCCTATAGGGATCAAATTCTCCTTAGGTCATTCCTGCTTAAACATATATTAAAAGTTCCTAGATTAAAAGCCAATCTCACTCTATACTTAGTCATTGACTATACCCATAGTGGTCATATCCTTGTTGTGATCCATGTGAGATACTTGTTGGAAGAGACTTACCTTATAAGAAATCATGAAAAACTCTCGCATTGTCACTGGGTCTTCGTTACACTGCATAGCCAAGTTCCAAGCTGAAAGTTAACATGAAATAACATAATTATGAAAATTTACTGTTTAATCTGTACCATTATAATCTCCACTACCTACATCTTTAATATTAATATTAATATTAATTTAATATTAATTTCTCAGGGGTTAAAAAAAGCTAACTTTAGGTTTTTAGAGAATTTTTTTCCAGGTAAATTTAGAGACTTCTATCACTTCCAATCTTTAATTCTAGGACAATGGCCAATGGAGATAGTGCTGGATTTTTAAAAATTGGGGACATATGACAAATTCTTAGTTGGCACAAATCCATCTAAAAAAATGAGGATCACTCTGAGGAGTTCACCAACTTCAGTTGGTGGAGCCCCCATTAGGCAACATTCAGTATGATCTTTACCTTGGAAAATCAAAATTAAAATTCAGTAAAACAAGTACTAGAAAATAACTTTTCAAACTTCCAAAAGGTCAAAGTCATTAAACCTTTCTATAGCTTAAATGTTTGTTATTTTCCATTATTTGCATGTTTCCCAGAAGCCAGATTGCTGTATTTATTCCCTTTTCTCCTAGATTAGAGCCCCAGTAAACCCCATAAAGCAGAAAAAGGTCCATGTAGAACCAGTTTACTTTGTGACATTGATGCTTAATTGCTTTTGCTTACTTATCACTGTAGTAACTACCTCCACAATTTTGTAAACATTTTTATTGAAACAGAACCTACATAAAGTAAATTACACAACTCATAATTGTACAGCTTGATGAATTTTCACCAAGTGTATATATCCATGTAACCAATCCAGATCAAGGAAGATCTTGATCATTACCAGAAACCCAGAAGCATTCTCACTTATCCTCTTCAAGTACGACTCCCTTCAAGGGTAATCACTATCCTAAGTTCTAACAGTGCCAATTAGTTTTGCCTGTTTTTTTGTTTTTCTTTTTGTTTTTTACTATATATAAATGGAACCATGCAGTATATGCTCAACATCTGGCTTCTTTTGCTCAACAATATTTTTGTGAGATTCATTCATATTGTTGCACGTAGTTTATTTTTCATGAATCACATTTAGAGACAAATTGGGCATTCTAGACCAAGTTTAGGAGCATAACCTTGGGGACCTGTAGTTCTAATTCATCATTTTATTCTTAGATCCATTTCTATGGAAAAGGAAAAAAACTAATACTTAGTGAGTACACAGTATGCCCCAGGTACATACACTTTCATTTAAAACCCATAATAGCCCTATGAAGTATGTATAATTGTCCCCATTTTTATAAATAGTGAAACTGAGATTAAGCAAGTTATCCTTGTACCCATAGCTACAAATAGAAGATCCAGAATTTGAATCCACATCTGTATGATTCTACCATCCCACAATGTTTCCCATAGCCACAGAATTTCCTTTTACCTATTTTTTGAAACCAGTGAGCTTCATGAGTCCTTGAGCCTGAAGTCGAGGCTTCTCCATAAAAATACTGAACAAGTTTCGGGAGTGCTGAAGTCAAACAGGAAAATGTGATATTGAGGTCTTTTGCTTTATACTATAGCAAAGTTGTTAATCCTGCTTTAAAAACAGTCAAACATGAGCTTGAATTTAGAAAGTTCTTTTTTTTATGCGTGTGCATGGGTGCATACCAAAAGTAATTTAAATGACAAAAAGCATTACCAAGCTCCAAGGAACTGTTAACTCAAACTCTGGGGAACAAACACATTTTTAGAGAGATTTATAATTTTAATTAGAGCAATCATTCACCACCTGAGGTAGAAAGATATGATTTACGTGTAAGGAAACAAAGAAGAGAAATAATCATTTAAAACACTGAAAAGGAGATTGAGGATTGGAATAGTATTGATAGGTTGGCATAATATTTACTGAGCTCCTACGGCAAGCACAGTATGGAACCAGAATGTGCCGACATCATCAGAAAGCATTTATTACATACTCATGTGCCCTTCTGAGAGATAAGAATGCCAACAGAAAACTTTTTCTCTTTTGAAAAGCTGTGGTTTCTAAACCACTTTGCTACATTTACACCCTGTTGACAGGTATTTGAGGTATAAAATTGAACTACTGCAATAAATGCAACAGAATTTCTAAGATATGGAGTTTTTGGTGTGTTTCAGACATAAGGAAATAGGTACATGGGCAGTAGAAATTGGAAGACCTATTAGGCAAAAGGGACACCAAGAAAGAAAGCATGGAGTTGGAAAAAGGAATGCAACGTAGCTAGGAGGTTAGCTGAATGAAGTGGACAGGGAGGAATTAGTAGATAGAGGAGATGACACAGACTTGGATAGACAGATGGACAGCTTCAAAATAACAGAGTAAACAATCCGAATTTGATTGAGAGAACATGAAAATTAGTAGGGCTTAGAATATTTTTATTTGTCTTGACCCTTTTTCACCTGTTCAATTTCTAGGTTAGGACCAAGTGGCAATAGACATGGAAGGGAGGGAGGGAGGAAGGAAGGAAGGAAGGAAGGAAGGGAAATATCTTTTAAAAACTGTAATAAAAACAGGTGAAATCACATTTGGAGATGAATGCTAATGATGACAAACTTTTCTCGGCTTGTGAATAAATAAACAGGTATACTGCTGTGACAAATGTTAGTAAAAGCATGAAGCTTAACTCAAACACGAAGCCCGAGTCAGTGTGCTCAATGTACTTGGAGAATTTAATAGAGGATAGAGGCAAAATGAAGGAGTGAAAATAATCAAGGAGATATTTACCTGTATTCAAGCAAGTCAAAAGTCTATCCATTTCTTTCTTTCTAAAAAATAAAGAAAAGAGTATTATCATACTGTTCCAAACCTTTACTACAGAAAAGTATCAAAAAGAGACTCTATATTTGCCTGAGAGCACCTCAAGGAAAATGTAAAATTGTGAAGTTTGTTGTTCAAGGCTCCAACCTCTCATTTCAACACTGTTTTCCCTCATTATAGGATACTTTTCCTCATCTCCAATGTCCTCATATTTTTTTCTCTCTTCCCTTTCTACACCTACTCTCAAGCAAAGGATTTCAATGACTGATAAGGTTTTATACTACAGGGTCATAGAATTTGAGAGCAGGTAGTGATCTCTGATTTTCAAGCTTTGGTGTTTTTTGAAGAGGGAGAAAACTGGAACCTGTGTTTCAAATAAAATTTTATTGAAGTCTAATATACAAGAAGAGACAAAAGTGTACCTTTTCTAGTTGAACCAGTGGTAGGTGGAGGCCTAGAGCCTCAGCTTTCTGGAAGTCTCTGAGGCAGTGCCACAGAATTTCCAGGTTTCTAAGGAATACAGTTTAAAAACCACTTATACATACCCTTCATTTTACAGATGAGGAAATAGATCTGGAAATGTGGGATGACCTGTCTAAGGTCATGCAATGACAATGTCAAGACTACTGCTACCTAGGTCTCTTGACCCTTTGTTAAGCTTCTTTAGGGGGAACATAAATTTTAACCGAGAAAAACATCCCATTATGCTTAAACCAAGGATTGAATATGGAAGTATCGGCAAACTCAACTAAGGAAGTTTATAGTAAGTAGGGTAGAACACACTATAAGACTGGCCTTATCAGGAGAATGTCTAGTATTATACAACACAGACTGTGCTTCAGGAAAAGCAGCAGCTTTCTTAGGGATAAACATTAGACATCTGCTTTATATAAAGTAACTTCTAACAATAAATTTTATTAATCTGAATTTCAGCTGAGCTAAAGTTGACTTCACTATTTAATTCAGTGACTATATAAAATAATCTAGGGAGGGTCCATTAATGCAAATAGCTAGTACAAATAAGAATGAGGACATGGAAAGGATGTACAGTCTATTTAAGAGACAAACTGCTTTCAAAAATTGTAGCACACTAATTGTTAATACTTAGGTAGATACTGTAATTGAAAACCATACGATTTTTAGAAGAGGACAGAACTTTAGAAATTTTCCAGTTCACCTTCTTTTATTTAATAGGTGAAGAAAATAAAGCCTAAAGAAGTTAAATAAGTTGTTATTGTCTAAGGTAAACCAGAAGTTAGTGAAACAGCTGAAACTAGAACTCAATTCTCTGACTCTTCCCATTGAATTAGGCTTTTTTTTTCTTTTATAAGTTAGTCTAATCTAGTTAGACTATCTAAATAGATTAGACTATCTAAATCTAAATGTTCTTTATTACTATATTTACTTGAGAACAATAAAGGTATATTTACAAAATATTCTGTAATTAAAGTTTGTCATTAATTTGAACAAGATTCCTTTCCTTTTCCCCATCTTTAAATTAGTTTTAATGAGTGGGATTTAACTGTGCATCACAATTACATGGAATATGAAACACCTTTAAATCCAATATAAGATCTTCTTGTAAAGAACTGATATTCAGCCATTTAAATAAATTGAGTGGCTATTATGTGCTAGATACTGTCCTAGGTTCCAGAGATACAAAGATAAATACAAATAGTCCTAGCCTTTGAGGAGCTCTTACAATCTATTAGCTATCAAGATTTAGTCCCTGAGTTTATTTCATTTTTTAACTTTTTATTGTTGAAAATTTCAAACATGCTTATATTTAATAGATAACTGAATTCCCATGTATCCATGGCCCAGCTTCAATAATTATTAACTCATCATCAATCTTATTTTAATGATACCTCCACCTACCCCTTCTTCTCCCATATTATTATTATTTTTTAACATCTTTATTGGAGTATAATTACTTTATAATGGTGTGTTAGTTTCTGCTTTATAACAAAGTGAATCAGTTATACATATACATATGTCCCCATATCTCTTCCCTCTTGTGTCTCCCTCCCTCCCACCCTCCCTATCTCACCCTTGTAGGTGGTCACAAAGCACCGAGCTGATCTCCCTGTGCTATGCGGCTGCTTCCCACTAGTTATCTATTTTACGTTTGGTAGTGTATATATGTCCATGCCACTCTCTCTCTTTGTCCCAGCTTACCCTTCTCCCTCCCCGTATCCTCAAGTCCATTCTCTAGTAGGTCTGTGTCTTTATTCCCGTCTTGCCCCTAGGTTCTTCAGAACTTTTTTTAAAATTCCATATACATGTGTTAGCATACAGTATTTGTTTTTTTCTTTCTGACTTACTTCACTCTGTATGACAGACTCTAGTTCCATCCACCTCACTACAAATAACTCAATTTCATTTCTTTTTATGGCTGAGTAATATTCCATTGTATATATGTGCCACATCTTCTTTATCCATTATCTGTTGATGGACAATTAGGTTGCTTTCATGTCCTGGCTATTGTTAATAGAGCTGCAATGAACATTTTGGTGCATGACTCTTTTTGAATTATGGTTTTTTCAGGGTATATGCCCAGTAGTGGGATTGCTGGGTCATAGGTTAGTTCTGTTTTTAGATTTTTAAGGAACACCCATACTGTTCTCCATAGTGGCTGTATCAATTTACATTCTCACCAACAGTGCAAGAGAGTTCCCTTTTCTCCACACCCTCTCCAGCATTTATTGTTTGTAGAAGCAAATTCCAGACATCACATCATTTCATCCATAAATATTTTAGGATGTGTCTATAAGATGTAAGGATCCTTTAAAAACATAGCTATACTACCATTATATACCTAAAAGTTAATAATTTCTTAATATCCAATATTTGGTCATTACTCAAATTTTCAATTTTCTCAATACGGTGTTTTTTTTGTTTTTTTTTTTTAGTTACTTTGAGTGCCCTTCAAATGGATTCACAGAGCCTGTAAAGAAGGGGCAAAACTTACCATATATGTCTGGGTAAAATTTGTATTATGAAAAAAGTTATGTCATCAATCTAATATTATCTCAGTCATAGACAGTTCCCAAAGAATTTAGCTGAAAATATATATTGCCTCCAGGTACAAATATACAAAGCAAAAATGAAGTAGTGATACACTATTACAGAGGTTTTTGTCCAAGTAGAGAAAATAGAGATAGGTGGTATTTCTCTGAAAGTTATCTCTAGTCAAGACCTTGAATAGAGTTTTCTTTTAAATGATTAGGAGGAAGTGAATTTTGTGAATGAAATATGGGTGACCCAAATCTTCCATGAATTGTTAAGTTCTTTGTATCTTATGCCATAGAAACTGTGAGCAGAAAGATATTTGAATACTCCCAGCTGAGCTGATACAGAATCAGATTCTGATTCTGATCAACAAGCCAACCAGGTTATTTGCATTTCTGTGGGAAAGTAAGAGCTAAGAGCTAGTCTATATTTAAGTCTCCTGTTAAGAAAGGGGGAAACAGACACAATATCATAATGAAATCATAGCAAACATTACTGAGGGCGTGGTAAATGCCTGGCACTATTCTAATTGTTTTACATGTATTTATTCATCAGGTCATCACAGCAACCTCATAAGGTAGGTACTATTATTATACCCATTTTACAGATCTGGAAACAGAAGCCCAGGTTACATATCTAATAAGTGGCAGAGCCAAAATATGAACCCAGGAAAACTGGCCCTAGAGCCTATATTGACCTTAGCCAGTATACTATACATCTCTCAATACAAGGTTTCTAGTGAAAGTTGTTATATTTTTTCTAATGGTGAATACATCATTTCTGTTGAATTATAACTTACTTGTTTTCAGATTCTGGCATTTGAGAAACTTTTGGAAGAACAAAACGAAGAAAACACCTGTATGATAAAGTAATATAAAAAGTGATGCTTAGGAAAAAATACATGAAAGAATATATACCAAGTTATTAATCTTGATAGCCCAGGAGGCAGAAGTGAGAAAAGAGATGTAAAAAAGGAGATTATTTTATTTATAGGTCTTTGTATGTCTTAATGGTTGCAATGAAAACATACCAACTTTGTAATTTTGGAAGAGTAA
Organism: Kogia breviceps; assembly: GCF_026419965.1. NCBI lineage: Eukaryota > Metazoa > Chordata > Mammalia > Artiodactyla > Physeteridae > Kogia > Kogia breviceps. Next base: position 72,757,049 of record NC_081330.1, on the reverse strand, counting down.
TTTAATAAAATAATTTTAAAATGAAAGTGTTGCTTTCATTTTCATTTACCATGACAAATTCTTAAATAGTTCCACAGTTTATATAATTGCCCCAAATCACCTGCCAGAGCATCAGATATAGTGTACAAGTCTTTTATATTTTTCTTTCTATAAAGGAACCTGGAACTGGCCTTTGGGTTCCACATAAACTAGAATGAATATTTTTTGAAGGGATCTGGCGGCATGATGACAAACTGACAAAATAAGGTAGTTTGTAAAGTTTCAAATCCTAAAAATCTTTAAAAAGAAAAAAACACCATCAATCATCCAGAATAATTTTAGATATTTATCTGACTAAATGTATGTATCTCAAGACTCCTTCTGATACTTTTATATCTGTGACTCCATTTCCCTTCAGAAGTGTGGCCTCAAGTACATTTGACCAATGGGAGAATCACTATAGAACCCTTCTGGTTTATTTTTCCCACTGGCATATTCTCAATTACATCATTAGGAGTTACAATGTCCTAACCTCACCCTCTTCTGTCTCACTATTGTATGTAAAAGTTCCCTTTTGATAAACCATTTTCCTTCATAGAAACAGAGAAAGGGAAAGATCAGTTTCAACTGCTATCTTTTTTTACCTTAAGCATCCCTACCAAATTTCCAGTATCATTTTTCACATGAATAGAAAAAAAATCCTAAAACTCAAATGGAACTATAAAAGATCCTGAACAACAAAAGCAAGCTTGAAAAAGAAGAACAAAGCTAGAGCCATCAAATTTGTTTTCAAACTATACTACAAAGCTATAGTCATCAAAACAGCATGGTATTGGCATAAAAATAGTCACACCGACTGACAGAATAGAATAGAGAGCCCAGAAATAAACCCATATATATACTGTCAACTAATATTTGACAAGAGAGACAAGAATATTTAATGGAGGAAAGATAACCTTTTCAATAAGTGGTACTGGGAAAACTGGATATCCACATACAAAAGAATGAAATTGGACCCCTATCTTTCACTACTCAGAAAAACTAACTCAAAATGGATTAAAGACTTAAATATAAGACTTGAAACCATGAAAGTCCTAGAAGAAAATACAGGGAAAAAGCTCTTTGACAATGATTTTTTGGATATGACACCCAAAGCACAAGCAACAAAAGCAAAAATGAATAAGTAGGGCTACATCAAAGTAAAAAGCTTCTGCGCAGCAAAGGAAACTATCAAAAAAATGAAAAGGCAACCTATGGAATGGGAGAAAATGTTTGCAAACAATATATCTGATAAAGGGTTAATATCCAAAATATATAAGGAACTCCTACAACTCCACAGCAAAAAACAAATAATCTTATTAAAAAATGGGCAGAGCCCCTGAATAGATATTTTACCAAAGAAGACATCCAAATGGCCAACAGGTACATGAAAAGATGCTGAACATTACTACTCATCAGGGAAATGCAAATCAAAATCACAATGAAATATCACCTCACACCTGTTAGAATGGCTATTATCAAAAAGACGAGACATAACAAGTGCTATAGAGAAAAGGGAGCCCTAGTGCATTGTTGATGGGACTGCAAACTGGTACAGCCACTGTGGAAAACAGCATGGAGGTTCCTCAAAAAGTAAAAATAAAACTACTATACAATCCAGCAATCCCACTTCTGGGTATATATCCAAAGGAAAGGAAATCACTATCTTGAAGAGATATATGCACCCCCATGTTCACTGTAGCATTATTCACAATAGCCAAGACATGGAAACAACCTAAGTGTCCATCAGTGGCGGAATAAAGAAAATGTGGTATATGTACACACACACAAACAGGAATATTATTCAACCAAATAAAAGAAGAAAATCCTCCCTTTTGTGACAACACAGATGGACCTTGAAGGCATTGTACTAAGTGAAATAAGTCAGACAGAGAAAGACAAAAACTGTATTGTCTCACTTATATATGGAATCTCTAGAAAAAAAAACAAAAGAAAAAAAAAGAAAGAAAGAAAATCCAAACACATAGAAATAGAGTAGAATGACATCTGCCAGGGCCTGTGGGCAGAGAAGATGGGGAAATGTTGGTCAAAGGGTATAAACTTCCAGTTATAAGATGAATACATTCCAAAGATCTAATGTACAGAATGGTGACTGTAGTTAACCATACTGTATTATACATTTGAAAGTTGCTAAGAGAGTCAATCTTAAATGTTCTCACCACACACTGTGTAATTTTGTGAGCTGATGGATGTATTAACTAATCTTATTGTGCTAACCATTTCATAATATGAATGTGTATTAAATCACCAGGTAACATACCTTACTTAACTTACACAATGCCACCATTTGTCAGTTACATCTCAATAAAGCTGGAAAAAAAACTACTTAGTATTGTAGGCATTGACTCAGCTTGATCCCATCAGTACTATTTTGGCAAGGTTTATAGACCAAGAGTAACATGTACAGAGGAGAGCCTTTCACATCCACAGGATGTGGATTACTTACTTTAAAGCTGTAAGGACTTCTTGTCCGTCTTCTGAATATTGAGCTAAATATTCCAAAGCTTTTCCTGCCACAATGTGTTGTTCATTCTAAAAAGGACAAATATAATATGTTAAGTTACATCTCAAAGTGATACTTACGAAATGTTATCTATATTCCTGTCCATTAAGGGGAAGACAAAATCTGAACTTGTTTGTTTTGTATTCTCAAAAGAGCTACTGCAAGATAGTAGAATGAAGATACAACTCATTGACAAAAACAGGACAGGTTCATATTGGCCCCAGAAAGCCACTCCTCCCTATCCACAAACACTCATAGCCTTGCCAACGCTGCCTTGAAATCACTAGGACTAATCTTACTGTGCTCTTTATTCCTGTTTGTCAGCAGTAGCCAAAAGAACCCTGGACTCTGAGGTCACCCTCATTTCCAGCACCCTAATCCACATAAGGCTCTGTAAATCCCTTTTGTCCTCTTTTCCCATTTCTCCCCAACTCCTCCAACCCTTCCACTATGCTTTCTGAAATTCAGTCCATTATCAGAAAAATCTCCTATATGAGCAACCTCTTCCCAGAAAGTTCCCTCTACATTCTTTCTCTAATGGAAATCTAGGTTTCTCCACGGATACTGCTTCCAATGAAGCCCTCTCAAGTAGTGGCTGTTTTTCTTTCATCTCGCTAGATCTGGAGATGGAGTAGGCATCATTTTTGCTCTTCATTGCTGTTTTAAAATTATTCTCCCTCTTGCTCCCTAAAACCCCCAGCTTTGAATTTCCTGTCACCAGACTATATCATCCATTATCCCTCACTGTTCGGTGAACTGCTCTCAGACCATTTCTTCTCATTTCTTAATGATTTATCTACTATTCAGTTATTTTTTTCCAAAAAATACTCCTGTCAATTTTTGGCATTTTCATTATACAGACAGATCCTTCTAATATCCTAGTCTCTTATTTCCTTGAATTCCACTCTGCCAATTGTCTTAGCCATTCATTAGCACAGTCATTCACTGGACACTGTCATCACTAAAAGCCAGATGCAAGTGAGGCTCCTAGGATACACAATTTAAGGACGCACTCATTCTAAGGGTTGTGCATGGACCAATTCTAGGTGTCTCACTCCCTCACTCTAGTCTTGTACCCTGCTCTATTTCATGTATTCTACCACCTTCTACCTTTCTAATTCACTCCCTCTATCACTCCAGCAATCCTTCAATTGCATTAAGATCTCCAATACATTGATACTACTACTATTTCACCATCCCTCATCCCCTTGAAGTCCTCCTCGGTATCCAGTTTAAATTCCATGGGGATTAATTATAATCACTCCCTCGTTCCTTGATTTTCCTGCCCCTCTTTTGCTTCATTGTATTCATCTGGCAAAACCATGAGCCTGGTTAAATTCAACTTTCTAGTGACTTTTGCGCCTGCATCCATTCAGCTGAAAGTAGCTGGGTAAAAACCTGTACAACTATTTGTTTTATTTTTAAAACTTCATCAAATGGACCTTACTGCTACAAGGCAAGCATACCACACTAACATTGCCATTCACTTTCTTGATTTTATGGATGATTAGTTGATATCTTATCCTCTTTTCTCAACACCCAACACCTCCTCTCCTATTCTCACTCTCAGGTGATGACCTTGTTTCCTACTTCACTGAGAAAACTGAAGCAGTCAGAAAGAGAACTTCCACAGATTCCCACTACCACATCTATTCACACACCAGGAACCACACCACATACTCTGCCTTCTCAACTGCTATCATAAATGAACTATCCATGTTTCTTCCTAGAGCCAAACCCTAAACTTATACACTTGCATCCATCACCTCTTGCATATTTAATGACATTACTCTAACAATTTTCATTTTTCTCTCTCACATTGTCAATTTTTGTTCTCTTACTGGGTCATTCCTATTAGCAAACAAACATTCTCACTCATCCCATTTCAAGCAAACAAACAAACCTCTTGATCCTAATTCTCTCACCAACTACTGCCCAACTTTAAAAAAAAATTGTTTTTCTTGACCAACTTCTTTTCTTCCCTTTGTAGTAAACTCTTCTAAAGAATTGTCTATACTTATTGTATCCAATTCCTTTCCTTCAATTCTCTCTTGAGTCTACTCTAATCAGGTGTTTGTCCTACCTCTACCAAAACTGCTCTTGTCAAACTCACCGATGACCTCCATATTATAAATTTCAATGGTCAGTTCTCAGTCCTCACTGTATTTGACCTATCAGCAACATTCAACATAGTTGATCACTCTTTCCTCCTTGAAACACATATGGCTTCCAAGACATCACATCACCCTTGTTTTCTCCTACCTCATGGATTACTCCCTTTCATTATCCTTTACTGGTTCCTCTTCTTTTCTCCAAACCATTAATATTTGAGGGTTTCAGGCTCAGTCTCTGGTCTTCTTCTCTACTGCATATATACTCATTCCCTTGGTGATGGCATCCAAGTCTCATAGCTTTATATACCATCTATATGTTAATGACTCTTAATAAACTTTTCTCTTCAGCCCAGACCTCTTTCACAACTCCAGAGGCATATGTACAACTGACTATTCAGATCTCTACTTGGATAGTCTAATAGACATCTCAAGTGCATCATGTCCAAACTGACCTCCTGCTTTCCCTCGCAACTGTACTCTATTTGCAGCCTTTCCTAGTTCAACTGATGGCAACTCCATTTGATGACCCAGTCTCTTTCTCTTATACCCTTCATCCAATGTGTCAGCAAATTCTGTTATCATTTACAACCTCCACTGTTATCTCCCTTATCTAAGTCACCTTAATCTTTTCCCTGGATTACTTCGAAAACTTCCTAGCAGGTCTCCTTGCTTGGTTCTTTTATGGTCTATTCTCAATATAACAGCCAAGAGTATTTCTGTCAAAATGAAAGTCAAATCATGTCACTGCTCTGTTAAAAACTTTCCAATGGTTCCCCATGTCATTCAGAGTAAAAGTCAAAGTCCTTTCACTGGCCTATAAGGATCTACATAATCCAGACTATCACCTCTCTGACTTCATTTCTCACTAATCCCACCCTTTATTCACTCTAGCCATACTGGCTTCCTTGATACATACCTTAGGGCCTTTGTATTGGCTGTTACCTCTGCCTGTAATACTCTTCCTCTTCACTCCCCCCATATACCTACAGAGCTAACTACCTCAACAATTTCAAGTCTTTGTACAAGTGTCATCTCCTCGATGAGACCTATCCTCACCACCCTACTAAAAAAATAACTCACACCAATCCCAGACCACTCCCATCCCTGATCCTTGTTATCCTGCTCTATTTTTTCTGTATTACTATCAACTTCTAACATATTATATAACTTCTTATTTATTATGCTTATTATTATCTTCTCTCCTCCTGCTTGAATGTTAGCTCCAAGAAGGCGTATCACTGTTTTGTTTACTAATTTATCCCAAGAGACTAGAACAGTACCTGGCACTCAGTAGGTGCTCAATAAATATTTGCTGAATGAATGACAGTTTCACCAGCACTTGAATTGCCTTTTGCAAAGCAACTGTAGTAAGTAAAAACTGGATTCCACTCTTGTTCTTTTGTAGAGATATATTCAGTTTCCTGGGTTTGGCTCATCCATCCTTCCTTCCATCTTCTAATTCAAACTACTTGAGGCTTTTCTTTTTCACGATTCTTTCTCCTCTATTAAAATTATTTTCCTTTTCAGAAATATAGTTCCATAATTCTTCCATTGGCTTTCTTCTGCTTTCCATCAAATGTAACTTTATAAACCTTCCTTTAAAAAGATATTTGCCTTTGGGTTCCCCATTATAGATGTTTCTCTCATTTCCTGCATAAGCACATCATGTATCTACATCTGCCAAATATTTTTCCTCTTCCAGGAGTTCTATTGTCCTATTCATTAACATCAAAACACACATCATTCAAAACTGTATTCAGCTACTACTTTGGTCAAGATATTGGGCTAGGTACTAGAAATATGGTCCTCAAGGATCTTATAAGTCAAGTTAGACACACAATCCATTCATTAGCAATATAAGGCAGTACATATGATACAGACCAAATAAGTAGCATACATGTTAAAAATTACTGAAACTTAGAGTAGAAAGAGAGCAGTGAGGACTGGAATTGATTTGGTAAGTCTCTACAGTGGAAGGAAATCTTAAGTTGGACTTTGCAAAGGTGGCATTTAAATAAGAACATTTCTTAAAAGATGGGATGGTATAAACCAGACACAGAAAAAGGAATGTGACTGGCCTGTTTGAGAGACACTGTATTTGATTGGAGTTATAGAGGGCTTGTGCCTCCACCATTCTAGATCCTGTGCCTAATGTAATGGTGGCTTATATCACTATAATGATGATATAGGGGAGTTATACGAGATAAAGTAGAAGAGACAGCTGTAGCCAGATTGTATATCGTTAATAAGAACAGAAACACTATATGTGTAGATCAAGTTTCTTTAATTACAAATCACATTTTCAGCCATCCTCTCAGTTAATCTTCACAATAACACTGGAGTTAGGTATTATCTTTATTTTACAAATGATGAAATTAAGATTAAAAGAAGGGAAGCACTTACGTGACAGAGCCAGAACTCAAACCCGGTCTATCACCTAGTCCAAGAGCTCCACAGTTGCTACAATTGCTACAATGCTTTTCCTAATTTCTGTATATTACTAAGACCAGAATTTTGCAAGTAAACAAAGGAGGTGCAAGTATTTATTACTTCTAAACTAAAGTCGCTTTCTGGTTACAAACTAAAAAGGTCCATTAAGATTTAAACTGTGTTTTTGTTTTTGCAAACTGATGAGAAAGATAAGTTTCCAAATAGATGACTATTTTTTTTGCATGGTATAGTACTTAAATCTCAAGTTTCTAATAAAAGTTAATGTTTTGCTATGCTTATTTTTCTGTTATTTTAAGCTCAAAACTATTACCTCACTTTGTTTTATTTACTTTACATCATAAAGCAATGAAGAGAAATAAAGCAATTCTGCAACAAAGCTTGGTGTGAAAATAATGAGGCAAAATAGAGGGTAAAGAAAGTCCTCTACTGTGCCTAACTGATGATGATTCCATTCTAATTGTCTCTGAAAATGGAAAAGAGGTAAAAATCTCATAGATGGGTACATAAGAATTACCTGTAGAGCAAACTGGGAAGCTAAACTGAGGAACATGACAAGTAAACCTCTATTTTTAAGTACATAATTCTCTTCTTGTTCTCCAGCTCTTAATAAATTCTCTGAAGGAGTAATTGCCTGCAAAGCTGAAAAACAAGGAAACAATTAAAAAATGAGATACTCTTATCACAGATAATAGCTATCTATGGTTAATTATACCAGAATGACTTTGGAATTTATTTTAAGAGCATTAATATCTTTAAAATATTAATTAATTTTCATAAAGTCATCTAAATTGCTAAACTGTGAAGGAGGACTTGAATGTCAGAAAAATGCCTGACTGGGCAATTCACCTCTATGAATTTATTCCATGGATATATCCACAAAAGTGAATAAAAACATACAAATATGTTCACACAGCAATTTTCTATAAGAGTAAAATAGGGAATGAATCTAAATTTCATCAATAATGTATGGGCTAAATACAATTTGGTACATCCATAAAGTGGATTCTAATACAGAATAAAGTAAAAAAAAAAGGTGGTATTATATTTCCTTATATGTCTTAAAGGTAGACCGTGGTAAGTTAGATATGTATGTACTATAGGCCTTAAGTAACAACTAAAATAACAAAACAAAAAGTTATACCTAATAAGCCAAAGAATGAGATAAACATAATTATAAAATATTAATTAATCTAAAAGAAGGGCAGAAAAAAGAAAAATGCCAACAAAGACCAGATAGGACAAATAACAAGATGCTAAATTTAAACTTAGCCATATCAGTAATCACATTAAAATATAAATGGTCTAGATGATTCAATTAAAAGACAGAGATAGAGAGACCTTTAAGACAGTGGAGGAGTAAGACGTGGAGATCACCTTTCTCCCCACAAATACATCAGAAATACATCTACATGTGGAACAACTCCTACAGAACACCTACTGAACGCTGGAAGAAGACTTCAGACTTCCCCAAAGGCAAGAAAATAACCACGTACCTGGGTAGGGCAAAACGAAAAAGAAAAAACAGAGACAAAAGAATAGGGACAGGACCTGCACCTCTGGGAGGGAGCTGTGAAGGAGGAAAAGTTTCCACACACTAGGAAGACCCTCCACTGGCAGGGACTGGAGGGGTCAGGGGGGAAGCTTTGGAACCATGAAGGAGAGTGCAGCAATAGGGGTACAGAGGGCAAAGTGGAGAGATTCCTGCACAGAGGATTGGTGCCAACCAGTACTCACCAGCCTGAGAGGCTTGTCTGCCCACCTGTTGGGGTGGGCAGGGGCTGGGAGCTGAAGCTCCGGCTTCGGAGGTCAGCTCCCAGGGAAAGGACTGGGGTTGGCTGGCTGAATACAGCCTGAAGGGGACTAGTGCACCACAGCTAGACGGGATGAAGTCCAGGAAAAAGTCTGGAACTGCCTAAGAAGAAAGAGACCATTGTTTCAGGGTGTGCAAGGAGAGGAGATTCAGACCACTGCCTGAACGAGCTCCAGAGACAGGTGAGAGCCATGTTTATCAACGCAGACACGAGAGGTGGGCATGAAACATTAAGGCTGCTGCTGCAGGTCCAAGATGCCTGTGTGAAAGCACAGGTCACTATCCACACAGCCCCTCAAGAAAGCCTGTGCAGCCCACCACTGCCAGGGTCCGGTGATCCAGGTACAACTTCCCCAGGAGAACACAAGGCATGCCTCAGGCTGTTGCAACTTCACGCTGGCCTCTGCTGCCACAGGCTTGCCACGCATTCTGTATACCTCCCTCCCCCTGCCCTGAGTGAGCCAGAGCCCCCTAATCAGCTGCTACTTTAACCCCATCCTGTCTGAGCGAAAAACAGACGCCCTCAGGAGACCTACATGCAGAGGCGGAGCTAAATCCAAAGCTGAACCCCAGGAGCTGTGCGAACAAAGAAGAGAAAGGGAAAGTTCTGCCAGCAGCCTCAGGAGCAGCGGATTAAATCTCCACATTCAACCTGATGTACCCTGCAGTTTTGGAATACCTGAATAGACAACGAATCATCCCAAAATTGAGGCGGTGGATTTTGGGAGCAAATGTAGACTTGATGTTTGCTTTCTGCATCTAATTTGTTTCCGGTTTTATGTTTATCATAGTTCTGTATTTAGGAGTTTATTATCACTGGTAGATTTGTGTATTGATTTGGTTGCTCTCTTCCTTTCTTATATATATACAGATACATATATTTTTTTCCATTTTCACTTTTTGTGAGTGTATATGTGTATGCTTCTGTGATTTTGTCTGTATAGATTTGCTTTTACCATTTGTCCTAGGGTTCTGTCTGTCCGTTGTGTTTTTTTTTTAGTATAGTTTTTAGCACTTGTTATCATTGGTGGACTGGTTTTTTGGTTTGGTTGCTCTCTTCTTTATTACTTTTTAATTTTTAATAATTTTTTATTTTAATTATTTTATTTTACTGTATTTTTCTATCTTTCTTTGTTTTTTTCTCCATTTCTTCAAAGCCATGTGGCTGACAGGGTGTTGGTGCTCCAGCCGAGTGTCAGGCCTGTGCCTCTGAGGTGGGAGAGCCAAGATCAGGACATTGGACCACCGGAGACATCCCTGTTCCATGTAATATCAAACAGCGAAAGACCTCCCAGAGATCTCCATCTCAACGCTAAGACCAGCTCCACTCAATGACCAGCAAGCTACAGTGCTGGACACCCGATGCCAAACAACTAGCAAGACAGGAACACAACCACACCCAGTAGCAGAGAGGCTGCCTAAAATCATAATAAGGTCACAGACACCCCAAAACACAGTACCGGGCACAGTTCTGCCCATCAGAAAGACAAGATCCAGTCTCACCCACCAGAACACAGGCACCAGTCTGCTCCACCAGGAAGCCTAAACAACCCACTGAACCAAACTTACCCACTGGGAGCGGGCACCAAAAACAACGGGAACTGCGAACCTGCAGCCTGCGAAAAGGAGACCCCAAACACAGTAAATTAAGCAAAATCAGAAGACAGAAACACACAATAGATGAAGGAGAAAGGCAAAAACTCACCAGACCTAACAAATGAAGACAAAATAGGCAGTCTACCTGAAAAAGAATTCAGAATAATGATAGTAAAGATGATCCAAAATCTTGGAAATAGAATGGAGAAAATACAAAAAACTTTTAACAAGGATGAAAAGGAACTAAAGAGCAAACAAACAATGATGAACAACACAATAAATGAAATTAAACTTCTCTAGAAGGAATCAATAGCAGAATAACTGAGGGAGAAGAATGGATAAGTGACCTGGGAGATAAAATAGTGGAAATAACTACCACAGAGCAGAATAAAGAAAAGAGAATGCAAAGAATTCAGGACAGTCTCAGAGACCTTTGAGACAACATTAAATGCACCAACATTCAAATGATAGGGGTCCCAGAAGAAGAGAAAAAGAAAGGGACTGAGAAAATATTTGCAGAGATCATAATAGAAAACTTCTGTAATATGGGAAAGGAAATAGTCAATCAAGTCCAGGTACCACTGAGAGTCCCATACATGATAAATCCAAGGAGAAACATGTGAAGACAAATATTAATCAAACTATCAAAACTTAAATAAAAAGAAAAATTATTAAAAGCAGCAAGGGAAACATGACAAATAACATACAAGGGAATCCCCATTAGGTTAACAGCTGATCTTTCAGCAGAAACTCTGCAAACCAGAAGGGAGTGGCAGGACATATTTAAAGTGATGAAAGGGAAAAACCTATGACCAAGAATACCCAGGAAGGATCTCATTCAGATTCGACAAAGAAATTAAAACCTTTACAGACAAGCAAAAGCTAAGAGAATTCAGCACCACCAAACCAGCTTTACAATAAATGCTAAGGCAACTTCTCTAGGAAGGAAACACAAGAGAAAGAAAAGACCTTCAATAAAAAACCCCAAACAATTAAGAAAATGGTAATAGGAACATACATATTGATAACTACCTTAAATGTAAATGGATTAAATGCTCCAACCAAAAGACACAGACTGGCTGAATGGATACAAAAATAAGACCCATATATATGCTGTCTACAAGAGACCCACTTCAGACCTAGGGACACATACAGACTGAAAGTGAGGGGATGGAAAATGATACTCCATGCAATTGGAAATCAAAAGAAAGCTAGAGTAGCAATTCTCATATCAGACAAAATAGACTTTAAAATAAAGACTATTACAAGAGACAAAGAAGCACACTACATAATGATCAAGGGATCAATCCAAGAAGAAAATATAAAAATTGAAAATATTTATGCTCCTAACAGCAAATGCTAACAGCCATAAAAGGGGAAATCAACAGTAACACAGTCATAGCAGGAGACTTTAACACACCACTTTCACCAATGGACAGATCATCCAAAATGAAAATAAATAAGGAAACCAAGCTTTAAATAATATATTAAACAAGATGGACTTAACTGATATTTACAGGATTATTCCATCCAAAAACAAGAGAATACATTTTCTTCTCAAGTGCTCATGCAACATTCTCCAGGATAAATCATAACATGGGTCATAAATCAAGTTTTGCTAAATTTAAGAAAACTGAAATTCTATCGAGTATCTTTTCTGACCACAAAGCTATGAGACTAGATATCAACTACAGGAAAAAATCTGTAAAAAATACAAACATATGGAAACTAAAAAATACACTATTAAATAACCAAGAGGTCACTGAAGAAATCAAAGAGGAAATCAAAAAATACCTAGAGACAAATGACAATGAAAACACGACGACCCAAAACCTATATGAAGCAGCAAAAGCAGTTCAAAGAGGGAAGTTTACAGCAATATAGTCCTACCTCAAGAAACCAGAAACATCTCATATAAACAACCTAACTTTACACCTAAAGCAGTTACAGAAAGAACAAAAAAACCCCAAAGTTAGCAGAAGGAAATAAATCATAAAGATCAGATCAGAAATAAATGAAGAAGAAATGAAGGAAATGATAGCAAAGATCAATAAAGCTAAAAGCTGGTTCTTTGAGAAGATAAACAAAATTGATAAACCATTATGCAGACTCATCAAGAAAAGAAGGGAGAAGACTCAAGTCAATAGATTTAAAAATGAAAACGGAGAAGTACAACTAACCCTGCAGAAATACAAAGGATCATGAGAGATTACTACAAGCAACTATATGCCAATAAAATGGACAACTTGGAATAAATGGACAAATTCTTAGAAATGCACAACCTTCTGAGACTGAACCAGGAAGAAACAGAAAATATAAACAGACCAACACAAGCACTGAAATTGAGACTGTGATTTAAAATCTTCTAACATAAAAATCCCAGGACGAGATGGCTTCACATATTTAGAGAAGAGTAATACCTATCCTACTCAACTCTTCCAAAATATAGCAGAGGGAGGAACACTCCCAAACTCATTCTACAAGGCCAACATCACCCTGATAACAAAACCAGGCAAAGATGTCACAAAGAAAGAAAACTACAGGCCAATATCACTGATGAACATAGATGCAAAAATCCTCAACAAAATACTAGCAAACAGAATCCAACAGCACATTAAAAGGATCAAACACCACAATCAAGTGGAGTTTATCCCAGGAATGCAAGGATTCTTCAATATACACAAATCAATAAATGTGATAAACCATATTAACAAATTCAAAGAGAAAAACCATATGATCATCTCAATCGATGCAGAAAAAGCTTTTGACAAAATTCAACACCCATTTATGATAAAACCCTCCAGAAAGCAGGCTCAGAGGGAACTTACCACAACTTAATAAAGGCCATATATGACAAACCCACAGGCAACATCATTCTCAATGGTGAAAAAATGAAACCATTTCCTCTATGATCAGGAACAAGATAATGTTGTCCACTCTCACCATCATTATGCAACATAGTTTTGGAAGTTTTAGCCATAGAAATCAGAGAAGAAAAAGAAATAAAAGGAATCCAAATCGGAAAAGAAGAAATAAAGCTGTCACTGTTTGCAGATGACATGATACTATACATAGAGAATCCTAAAGATGATATCAGAAAACTACTAGAGCTAATGAATGAATTCGATAAAGTAGCAGGACACAAAATTAATGGACAGAAATTGCTTGCATTCCTACACACTAAGGATGAAAAATCTGAAAGAGAAATTAAGGAAACACTCCTATTTACCACTGCCACAAAAAGAATAAAATACCTAGGAATAAACCTACACCTAAGGAGACAAAAGACGTGTAGGCAGAAAACTATAAGACAGTGATGAAAGAAATTAAAGATGATACACACAGATGGAGAGATATACCACGTTCTTGGATTCGAAGAATCTACATTGTGAAAACGATTATACTACCCAAAGCAATGTACAGATTGATTGCAATTCCTATCCAACTACCAATGGCATTTTTCATAGAACTAGAAGAAAAAATTTCACAACTTGTAGGGAAACACAAAAGACCCCGAATAGCCAAAGCAATCTTGAGAAAGAAAAACGGAGCTGGAGGAATCAGGCTCCAGACTTCAGACTATACTACCAAGCGACAGTAATCAAGACAGTATGGTACTGGCACAAAAACAGAAACACAGATGAATGGAACAGGATAGAAAGCCCAGAGATAAACCCACGTACATATGGTCACCTTATCTTTGATAAAGGAGGCAAGAACATACAAAGGAGAAAAGAGTGAACAGTACATGTAAAAGAATGAAATTAAAACACTCCCTAACACCATACACAAAAATAAAATCAAAATGGATTAAAGACCTAAATGTAAGGCCAGACACTCTCAAACTCCTAGAGGAAAACATAGGCAGAACACTCTACGACACAAATCACAGCAAGATCCTTTTTGACCCACCTCCTAGAGAAATGGAAATAAAAAAATAAAGAAATGGGGCCTAATAAAACTTAAAATCTTTTGCACAGCAAAGGAAAACACAAACAAGATGAAAAGAGAACCCTCAGAATGCGAGGAAATGTTTGCAAATGAAGCAAGTGACAAAGGATTAATCTCCAAAATATACAAGCAGCACATGCAGCTCAGTATAAAATAACACAAACAACCCAATCCAAAAATGGGCAGAAGACCTATATAGACATTTCTCCAAAGAAGATATACAGATTGCCAATAAACACATGAAAGGATGCTCAACATCACTAATCATTAGAGAAATGCAAATCAAAACTACAATGAGGTATCAGCTCACACCAGTCAGAATGGTCAGCATCAAAAAAATCTACAAACAGTAAATGTTGGAGAGAGTGTGGAGAAAAGTGAACCCTCTTGCACTGTTGGTGGGATGTAAATTGATATAGCCACTATGGAGAACAGTAAGTAGGTTCCTTAAAAAACTAAAAATAGAACTACCATATGACCCAGCAATCCCATTACTGGGCATATACCCTGAGAAAACCATAATTCAAAAAGAGTCATGTACCACAATGTTCATTGCAGCTCTATCTACAGTAGCCAGGACATGGAAGCAACCTAAGTGTCCATCAACAGATGAATGGATAAAGAAGATGTGGCAAATATATACAATGGAATATTACTCAGCCATAAAAAGAAACAAAACTGAGTCATTTGTAGTGAGGTGGATCAACCTAGAGTCTGTCATACAGAGTGAAATAAGTCAGAAAGAAAAACAAATACTGTAAGCTAACACATATATATGGAATCTAAAAAAAAAGTTTCTGAGGAACCTAGCGGCAGGACAGGAATAAAGATGCAGATGTAGAGAATGGACTTGAGGACATGGGGATTGGGAAGGGTAAGCTGGGACGAACTGAGAGAGTGGCATGAATATATATACACTACCAAATGTAAAATAGATAGCTAGTGGGAAGCAGCCACATAGAACAGGGAGGTAAGCTCGGTGCTTTCTGACCCCCAGAGGGGTGGGAAAGGGAGGGTGGTAGGGAGATGCAAGAGGGCGGAGATATATGTATATGTATAGCTGATCCACTTTGTTATAAAGCAGAAAAGTAACACACCATTGTAAAGCAATTATACTCCAATAAAGATGTAAAAAAAAGACAGAGACTGAATTAAAGAAAGAAACTTTAAACTATATGCTACCTACAAGAAACACACTTTAACTATAAAGCCAAATTGGTTAAAAGAAAATGATGGGATAATATATACTATAGTAGAGGTAATCAAAAGAAAGCTGGAAGGGTTATATTAATATCAGACAAAATAGATTTCAGAGCAAAGATTATTACCAGTGGTAGTAGGTTACTTCATGATGATAAAGGAACCAATTCATTATGAGGACATAATCCTAAATGTTTATGCATCCAATGACAAAATTTCAAAATACAAGAAGCAAAAACTGATAGAATTATGAGGAGTAATGAACAAATCCATAATTATTGTCAAATAATTCAATAACCTCTCTCAAATAACTGACAGGAGAAGTAGACAGAAAATCATCACAGATATTTAACACTATTAATCAACTTGACCTGACTGATATTTATAGAACACTTGACCTTACACCAGCAAAATACACATTCCTCTCTGGTGCACATGGAACATTTACCAAGAAAGCAAATATTCTGAGCCATATAAAAAGCATCAACATATTTTAAAAGATTCAATTCATATAAACTTATGATCTTACACTAAAACAGAATTAAATTAAATTAATAAAAACGTTCTCTGGAAATCTGCAAATGTTTGGAAAATAAATAGCATACTTCTAAATAATCCATGGGTTTACACTGGAGTCAAAGGTCATATTGCAAAGTATTTTGAACCGAATTAAAATGAAAACACAATATATCAAAATTTGTGGATTGTCACTAAAGCAATACTTAGAAGGTAATTTATAGCATTAACTGTTTATGTTAAACCAGAATAAAGGTCTTAAATCAATGACGTCAGTTTTCACCTTTGGAAACCAGAAAAGAAAGAGCACATGAAACTCAAAGTAAGCAGAAGAATGGAAATGATAAACATCAGAACATTAATAAATGAAATAGAAAACAGAAAAAAAATAGGGAAAAATTAATGAAACCAAAAGCTGGTTCTTTGAGAGCAATAAAATTGATCAACTTGTAGCCACTCTGACAGGAAGAAAAAGAGAGAAGACACAAATTACAAATATCAGGAATGGGAAAGGTGACATTACTAAATATTTTACAGATGTCAAAAGGATAATATGGATGATACAATGAATGACTTTAGGCCAATAATTTCAACAACTTAGATGAAACAGACAAATTTCTTGAAAGACACAAACTACCAAAGCTCAGTTTGGAAATAATAGATAACTGAAGAAACCTATTGTCTATTAAAGAAATTGAGTTTAAAATTAAAAACCTTCTCATAAAGAAAACTCCAGCCCCAGATGGCTTCACTTGTGAATTCTAGCAAACATTTAACAAAGAAATAATACCAACTGAGCAACACAAATTCTTCTAGAAGATGGAAAAAGAGGGTGTATTTTCCAATGCATTCTATGTAGTAAGCATTACCCTAATTGCAAAACCAAAAACATTACAGGAAAACTAGAGACTAGTATCACTCATGGACACAGGTACAAATATTCTTAAACAAACCGTTAGCAAATCAAATCTAACATGATATTTAAAAAAAGAACACATCATTACTAAGTGGAGCTTATCTCAGGAATGCAGCATTGGTTTTCTGTTGAAAAAAAATCAATGTAACTGACCATATTAACAAACTTTAAAAACAATTGATCATTTCATTTCCAAATGTTTTCTCCCATTCTGAGGATTGTCTTTTTGTTTTGTTTATGGTTTCCTTTGCTGTGCAAAAGCTTTTAAGTTTAATTAGGTCCTATTTGTTCATTTTTGTGTTTTACTTTCATTACTCTAGGAGGTGGATCGAAAAAGATATTACTGTGAGTTATGTCAAAGAGTGTTCTGCCTAAGTTTTACTCTAGGAGTTTTATAGTATCCAGCCTTATATTTAGGTTATATTTAGGTCTTTAGTCCATTTTGAGTTTATTTTTCTGTATGGTGTTAGGGAGTGTTCTAATATCAGTCTTTTACATATAGCTGTCCAGTTTTCCCAGCACCACTTACTGAAGAGACTGTCTTTTCTCCATTGTATATTCTTGCCTACTTTGTCATAGATTAGGTGACCATAGGTGTGTGGGTTTATCTCTGGACTTTCTATCCTGTTCCACTGATGTGTATTTGTTTTTGTGCCAGTACAAATTAATCTCTCCAAAATATACAAACAGCTCATGCAGCTCAATATCAAAAAAAAAAACCAACAACAACCCAGTCAAAAGACAGGCAGAAGATCTAAATAAACATTTCTCCAAAGAAGACATACAGATGGCTAAAAAGCACATGAAAAGATACTCAACATCACTAATTATTAGAGAAATGCAAACCAAAATTACAGTGAGGCATCACCTCACACTGGTCAGAATGGCCATCATCAAAAAGTCTACGAACTATAAATGCTGAAGAGGTGTGGAGAAAAGGGAACACTCCTACACTCTTGGTGGGAATATAAACTGGTACAGCCACTATGGAGGACAGTATGCAGGTTCCTTAAAAAAATAAAAATAGAGCTAACATATAATCCAGCAATCCCACTCCTGGGCATATATCTGGAGAAAACCATAATTCGAAAAGATACATGCACCCCAATGTTCACTGCAGCACTATTTACAATACCCAGGACATGGAAGCAACCTAAATGTCCATCAACAGAGGAATGGATAAAGAAGATGCGGTACATATATACAATGGAATATTACTCAGCCATAAAAAAGAATGAAATAATTCCATTGGCAGCAACATGGATGGACCTAGAGATTGTCATACTGAATGAAGTATCATATGATATCACTTATATGTGGAATCTAAAAAAAGGTTACAAATGAACTTATCTACAAAACCAAAATAGAGTTACAGATGTAGAAAACAAACTTATGGTTCGGGGCTTGGGGGAGGGGTAAATTGGAAGACTGGGATTGACATACAGACACTACTATATATAAAATAGATAACTAGTAAGGGCCTGCTATATAGCACAGGGAACTCTACTCAATACTCTGTAATGGCCTATATGGGAAAAGAATCTAGAAAAGAGTAGATATATGTATAACAGGTTCACTTTGCTGTACACCTGAAACTAACACAACATTGTAAATCAACTGTACTCCAAAATTTTTTTTTAAACTTGATCAGGGCTTCCCTGGTGGTGCAGTGGTTGAGAGTCCACCTGCCGATACAGGGGACAAGGGTTCGTGCCCTGGTCCGGGAAGATCCCACATGCCACGGAGCAGCTGGGCCAGTGAGCTACGGCTGCTGAGCCTGCGCGTCCGGAGCCTGTGCTCCACAACCAGAGAGGCCACAACAGTGAGAGGCCCGTGCACCGCAAAAAAACAAACAAACAAACAAAACAAAAACAAAACTTGATCATTTCAATCGATGTAGAAAAATCATATGACCAAATTCAACATCCATTCCTGATTAAAAACCTGGAAACTGGAAACAGGAAACAGAAGGGAACTTCCTCAACCTGATAAAAGGTATCTATGAAAAACCTACAGCTAACATCATACTTAATAATTGAAAACTGGATGCTTTCCCTCTAAAATCAGGAAAAAGTCAAGGATGTCTGCTTTTTACCAATTTTACTGGACATTCTAACAAGTAAAATAAGGCATGAGAAACTGTACCCAGATTGGACAGGAAGTAGTAAAACTGTCTTTTTTCAGAGACAACATAATCATCTACAAGAAAGCTATTGGAACTAATAAGTGAGTTTAGCAAGTCTGTAGGATACAAGATCAATATACAAAAGTCAATTGTATTTCTACATACTAGAGATGAACAATCAGAAACTGAAGGATTTTTTAAAATGCCATTTGAAATAGCATAAAATATGGTATATTTAGTGATAAATCTGACAAAAGGTGCATAAGACCTATATATGTTGAAAGATAGAAAAGACTGCTGAGAGAAATTAAAGACCTAAATATAACTTGTTCACAAATTGGAAGATGTCAATTCTCTCCAAACTGATCTATAGAGTCAGTGTAATCCCAATCAGTACTTACTTTTGTAGAAACTGAAAAACTTACTTAAAATTCACAGAGATATACAAAGGACTTAGAATAGCCCAAACAATTTGAAAGAGAAGAATAAAGTTGGAGGACTAACACTACATGATTTCAAATTTACTACATAGCTACATTAATCAAGACAGTGTGGGAATGGGGTAAAGAGGAGTAGTTCAGTGGAACAGAATGAAGAGTCCAGAAAGAGACCCATGCACAAATGACAATTGATTTTCATTAAAGGTACAAAGGCAATCAGTTGGGAAAGGACGGAATTTTTAAATAAATGAAGCTGGAATGATTAGGTAACCATGTGCAAAAAAATGAACTTCAATCCATACCTTAAGTTAAATATAAAAAATTAATGCAAAATGGATCACAGAACTAACCACAAACTTAAACCTAAAACTGTAAAATTTCTTGAAGAAAACATAGGGAAAATTTTTTGTGACCATCGATTAGGTAAAGATTTCTTAGATACAATGCCAAAAAACAATCCATAAAAGAAAAAAGAAGATAAATTAGACTTCATAAAACTTGTCATGAAATGCACTGATAAGAAAATAAAAAGAAAAATTTGTAAAACACATATTTGATAAATAACTTGTGTCTAGAATATGTAAAGGACTTCTAAACTCAATAAGAACACCAAGTTCCTTATAGAAAACTGGGCAAAAGATTTGTACAAACACTACACCAAAGAAGATATATGGATGTCAAATATTGGACACTATGGAAATGCTAATTATAATCACAGTACTATATCTCTATCTCATTATTAGAATGGGTAAATAAATTTTTCAATGGACAATTCCAAGTGCTGGTGAGGCTGTAGATCAACTGGAACTTTCATACATAGCTAGTTAGAACATAAAACTGTATAGCCACTTTAGAAAAGAGTTTGGCAGTTTCTAACAAAGTTTAACATATACTTAAAACCCAGCAAAACCCATTCCTTGATATTTACCCTAGAGAAGTGAAATCTTGTCATCACACAAAATCTGTAAACAGATGTTTATAGCACCTTTATTTATAATCACCCAAACCGGAAACCATCCAAATATCCTTCAACTGGTAAATGTATAAATTTTGGTACATCCATACTTATGAAATACTACTTAGCAATAAAAAAGAACAAACTATGGGAACACACAACAGTATGAATGAGTTTCAAATGTATTATGCTAAGTGAAAGAAGGCCCAAAAAGCTTCATACTATATGATTCCATTTATATGACATTCTAGAAAAGGCAAAATTATAGGGATAGAAATGAGATTAGTAGGAATCAGGGCTGGAAGTGGTGGGAAGGAGTGACAACAAAGGGGCCTGAGTTAATTTTTTGTTCTATATCTTGACTGTGGTGCTGGTTACATGACTGTAAGCAATTGTCAAAACTCATAGAATTACTAATATAAATAAACCTTATAAAATCATACACTAGGCAAGAGTAAATTTTATTGTATTTTCAATAAACATGACTAAAAAGTGGACACAGATAACGGGAAGAAATGAAAATATTGAGCTAATGCTATGCTTAAAAAGTAAAATAATTTTATTTTAATAGAATGTTAAAAGAAAGCCTTAATAGGAAATCTGATTGTGTGGGGTTATTTTTTTCTTGCCATTTCTACTGGCAAAAGTTTCAAGTTTTTCTATACTTCAGCATAATGTATCAAGAAAAACAAATGCCCAGAAGTCTCCAGTGAAAACCCTGATGATGGACATAACAGCAATATTAACCTTGATAAAGAGCTGATTCCAATTTGTTACTCCTTAATTAATATACAGATATACTTTACTACCGTGGAACATTTCTTTTTCAAAGCAGAATAAATCATCTTTCTTTTTCTTACAGAGTGAATTAACAGACTCCACTGCACATTTAGTATGTATTCACAAATAGTTGCTTAATTGGACTAGTATAAATTCTGTTTGAACCTATTAACTCAAGCTTCTCAATTTCTCTACTTGTGCCCTTCACAAAAGGCAACCAGTCTGAAGCTCCAATTGCTCTAGGATTTGCTCAGTTACCCAGAGCTGAGCAGGAATAATATCACAGCACAGGTAAATCTGTGACCAAGTCAAGATACACATGTGTGCAGACAACTAGCTAGGAAATTAGGCTTAACTTAATGGAAAGGACAAAGCACTAATGGGATAAGGTTCATGTGAGCAACTGTACCACTGTCAACCCTGTGGAGAGAAACTCCATTTCAGGGCCAGATCTCTCACCAATAACTTCCCAAGTAAGTACAAACAATCAAAAGGTATCCTGGAGACTTCCATTCTCTAATGACAATTCTTAACTGACTACATTATAATTTCTCCCTGCTCCCACAGTTTTTTAAAGTTAAGTTTTAATAGGCTGGTTCAAATGACAAAGTACAAAAAAGTATACAGGAACAAGACTTTCCCCCAATTCTTGCCCCACATCTGCCTAGTTCCTACTCCTTCAATAGGCAAACCCTGTTCTTTTATTTTTATGCAAACTTCCATAGTTTCTTTTTGTATGGTTGTATCATTACATAGGAAAGCTAGCATATATATTCCACTCCATTGTTTTAAAAGCTATTTTTCTCTATTATGGTCAAAAAGGATTATTCTTTGTGTTAACAGTCAAATATAACTCATAAATAACATTTATACCTCTGTCAGAGTTGCCCTCTAGGACTGCAATCTTGAATATATAAAATTTAGTGAAAATATTTGTAGGATCATATCGTTCAGCTTCTGTCACTGCCTCTTTAGCCTGAAAAAAGAAATATTGGGTTTCTTTTACAAAGCATATAAGAAAGACCTTACCATATTTTACTAATACTATTAACATAGTCACAATGGCTGAGGGATACTCCTAATGAAAAGACATCAATCTAAGAAAAATCTTTGAAGAACAGTTCTATTAAAATGCTATGGAAACAGTGAACTCTGCTTCTGAAAATAGGGCACATTATATATGTTAAACCAACCCTTCTACTGAAAACAACCAAAAATGTTAGATAACGCTTTTTTTTTAATTCCAAAAGCAAGTGACTAGTAAAGCAATTACCAAGCAATATCTAAGGAAAAGTGAGGTCCCAGAGAAGTAAATGGAGAATTAAAGCTACTTTTTTTTTTCCTGGTGGGCATTTGTAAACCTAGGCAAATGTTAACTTTAGCTTTAATGTACCTTACTAGGTCAGGAAAATAGACATCAAGGCTCAAGGGATCACACTCTTAGGCTAAGGGCAAACCAGAAGTAAACCCACTTTTATCCACATCCTCAGGGGACTGCAATGTGATAGATACCTTGGTTCTGAGAAGAATACTACAAAATGGGGTAGGGAAGGGTTTCCCTGGGGGCGCAGTGGTTGAGAGTCCGCCTGCCGGTGCAGGGGACACGGGTTCATGCCCCAGTCCGGGAGGATCCCACATGCCACTGAGCAGGTGGGCCCATGAGCTATGGCCGCTGAGCCTGTGCGTTGGAGCCTGTGCTCCGCAATGGGAGAGGCCACAACAGTGAGAGGCCCGCGTACTGAAAAAAAAAATGGGGTAGGGAAACCAGTCCCTAAGGTGTAATACAAACAGACTTTCTCATGTATTTACAGCTGCAAATTACATTATATGGGAGGCCAAAAGATGTCAAGCTATGAATTTAGTTTTCACTGGTCCCAAACATAGGAAGAAGCAAATGTAAATCCTCTCTGGGGGAAGACACCTTCATCTTAGGCTTCAAAATATTTCCATAAATAATTTTTCAAGAATCTTGAGTAGAAACAAAAAAATCAAGCACAGTAGGAAACAAGACACCATGAATGAGAATGAGCAGAAACAGATTCTCAGAATGTATATTTAAAAAGTATCAAAAACTGCCTATAGGGCTTCCCTGGTGGTGCAGTGGTTGAGGGTCTGCCTGCCGATGCAGGGGACATGGGTTCGTGCCCCGGTGTGGGAAGATCCCACATGCTGTGGAGTGGCTGGACCCGTGAGCCATGGCCGCTGAGCCTGCGCGTCCAGAGCCTGTGCTCTGCAACGGGAGAGGCCACTACAGTGAGAGGCCCATGTACCACACACACACACACACACACACACACACACACACACACACAAACTGCCTATAAAACACCTCTGTTTTCAAAGTTTAAGGAAATAAAAGATAATAATAAAAGTATATAACTATTCAATAATACATATTGATGCAGTTACAGTGCTTGTTTACAGCTGGTATCCATTCTGACTGATTAATGCCCAAGCCATATCAGTTGTTAAACACTGCACATCACACAAGTTTGTAAGAAATAGGAACTATAAAATGTGACCTTGCTGATTTGAGCAAAAGGAACTACTTGAAATGAAAGACACAACAATCCAAATGGCAACATAATGGATAGGCTTATTAATAGCAAGCAATAAGCAGATGAAAAGAAAATTAGTGAACTGAACGATAAGACATAATAAATATGCAGCTAAAGTGCAGCAGAGAGAGACTACAAACATGGTGGACAGTTAAGTAAGGATCCTATTCTTTTAGGACAATTTTTAAAAGAATAGAAACAGTAATTAATTTCCACACTAGTAGAAGGGAGAAACCAGGAAGTACAAAAAAGTGAGGATAGTCTTTAGAGGTAACAAAGGAGAAAACTAAGTGACATTTGGTTTACTGATGACTTTTTAAACAACATTGAAAGCACAATTCGTGAAAGAAAAAAGCTGGACTTCATTAAAATTAGAAACTTCTGCTCTGTGAAAGACACTGTTAAGAGAATGAAAAGGCAAGCCACACAATGGGAGAAAATATTTGTAAAACACATATATGATAAAGGAATTAGGACGCACCATTATAAAAATAAATCAAAAAAGGAAAAAAGCAAGAGAGGAAGAAAGGAACTAAAAACTCAAACAATTAGCAAGATGGGAATAGTAAGCCCTTAACTATCAATATTTAAATGTAAATGGACTAAACTATCCAATCAAAGACACAGAGTGGCTGAATGGATAAAAAACAAACAAAAACAAGATCCAACAATGTGCTATCTACAAGTGACTAACTTTAGCTTTAAGGACACACATAAGCTGAAAGTGAAGGGATGGAAAAAGATACTCCATGCAAATGGTAACAAAAAGAGAGCAAGAGTGGCTATAATTATCAGACAAAATAGACTTTAGTCAAAATCGGTCACAAGAGACAAAGCAGGACACCATATAGTGACAAAGGTGTCAATTCATCAAGAGGATATAACAACTGTATATACATACACATTCAACACTAGAGCACCTAAATATTTAAAGCAAACATTAACTGAACTGAAGGGAGTAATAGAAATAAATAACAGCAGGGAACATTTCAAAACCCACTTTCAACAATACATAGGTATCCAAACAGAAAATTAATAAATAGTGGAACTAACACTATAGACAAAATTGACCTAAAAGACACATACAGAACATTCCATTCAACAGCACCAGAATATATATTCCTCTCACATACACATGGAACATATTCTAGGATAAATCATATGCTGGGCCAGAAATCAAGCCTTAACAAATTTAAGAAGATTGTAATCATATCAAGTATCTTTTCCCACTGCAATGGCATGAAACTAGAAAAAAATAACATGAAGAAAAATGAAAAATTTATAAATGCATGGAAATTAAACAACACACTCCTGAATAATCAATGGATCAAAGAAGAAATCAAAAGGCAAATTAGAAAGTATTCTGAGAACAAAAACAACAAAGAAAACATATCAAAACTTAGGGAATGCAGCAAAGATAGTTCTAAGAAGGAAGTTTATAGCAATAAATGCCTACATTAAGAAAAGATCTCAAATAAACAACCTAACTTTACTTCTCAAGGAACTATAAAGAAAAAACTAAGCTCAAACTTGGCAGGAGGGAATTAAAGATTAGGGCAGAAATCAATGAAATAGAGACTAGAAAGATAATAGAAAAAAATTAATGAAACTAAGTTAAACAGACAACCCACTAAGACTGAATCAGGAAGAAATAGAAAATCAGAACAGACCAACAATGAGTAAGGAGACTGAATCAGTAATCAAAAACGGCTCAACAAAGAAAATACCAGGACCAGATGGTTTTAGTGGTGATTTATATCAAACATTTGAAGAAGAATTAATGCCAATCTTTCTCAAACTCTTCCAACTGAAGAAAGAACACTCCAAAAAACTCATATCACGAGGCCAGCATTACCCTGATACCAAAGTCAGATAAAAACACCACAAGAAAAAAGCAACAGGCCAATATCCCTCATGAATATAGATGCAAACATTCTCAACAAAATACTAGCAAACAGAATTCAACAGCCCATTAAAAAGATCATACACCATGATCAAGTGGGATTTATTCCTGGGATGCAAAGATGGTTCAACATACACAAATCAATAAAAATAATGCATTACAGTAATATAATGAAAGATAAAAATACTATGATTCTCTCAACAGACACAGATAAAGCATTTGACAAAATTCAACACTCTTTCATAACAAAAGCTCTCAAAAAACTGGGTATAAAAGGAACACATCGGATTTCCCTGGTGGCACAGTGGTTGAGAGTCCACCTGCCAATGCAGGGGACACGGGTTCATGCCCCGGTCTGAGAAGATCCCACATGCCATGGAGCGGCTAGGTCCGTGAGCCATGGCCGCTGAGCCTGTGTGTCCAGAGCCTGTGCTCCGCAATGGGAGAGGCCACAACAGTGAGGCCCACATACTGCAAAAAAAAAAAAAAAAAAAAGAAAGAAAAAGAAAGAAAGAAAAAAAAAGGAACATATCTCAAAATAACAAAGGCCACATGAATGACAAAACAACAGCTAACAACATACTCAGTGGTGAAATGTGAAAGGTTTTCCTCTAAACTCAGGAACAAGACAAGGATGTTCATTCTCACGACTTCTATTCAACATAGTGCTTTTTTTCAGACCTAAGTAATTTATTTTTAAATTTTATATTTAAGTTCTTTTTATTCAATTTAATTTTTATTTTATATTGGGGTATAGTTGATTTACAATGTGTTGTTAGTTTCAGGTGTACAGCAAAGTGGTTCAATTATACATATACATATATCCATTCTTCTTCAGATTCTTTTCCCATATAGATGATTAGAGAATATTGAGTAGAGTTCCCTGTGCTATACAGTAGGTCCTTGTTGATTATCTATTTTATATATAGTAGTGTGCATATGTTAATCCCAAACTCCTAATTTATACCTCCCCCCACCTTTCCCCTTTGGTAACCATAAATTTGTTTTCAAAGTCTGTGAGTTGGTTTCTGTTTTGTAAATAAGTTCATTTGTATCATCTTTTTAGATTCCACATATAAGTGATCTCATATGATATTTGTCTTTCTCTGTCTTAGTTCACTTAGTATGATCATCTCTAGGGCCATCCATGTTGCTGCAACATGGATGGCATTATTTCACCCTTTTTATGGCTGAGTAATACTCCACTGTACATATGTACCACATCACCTTTATCCATTCCTCTGTCAATGGACATTTAGGTTCCTTCCATGTCTTGGCTGTTGTAAATAGTGCTGCAATTAATATTGGGGTTCATGTATCTTTTCAAATTATGGTTTTCTCCAGATATATGCCCAGGAGTGGGACTGCTAGATCATATGGTAGTTCTATTTTTATTTTTTAAGAAAACTCCATACTGTTCTCCATAGTGGTTGTATCAATTTATATTCCCACTAAGAGTGTAGGAGTCTTCCCTTTTCTCCACACCCTCTCCAGCATTTATTGTTTGTGGCTTTTTGATGATGGCCACTCTGACAGGTATGAGGTGATACCTCATTGTACTTCTGATTTGCATTTCTCTAATAATTAGTGATGCTGAGCATCTCTTCATGAGCTTTTTGGCCATCTGTATGTCTTCTTTGGAGAAATGTCTATTTAGGTCTTCGGCCCCTTTTTTGATTGGGTTGTCTGGTTTATTTTGTTATTGAGCTGCATGAGCTATTTGTACATTTTGGAGATTAATCCCCTGTTGGTCACTTTGTCTGCAAATATTTTCTCCCATTCTGTGGTTGTCTTTCCGTTTTGTTGATGGCTTCCTTTACTGTGCAAAAGTTTTAAAGTTTAATTAGGTCCCATTTGTTTATTTTTGTTTTTATTTTCATTACTCTAGGGGTGGATCCAATAAGATATTGCTGCAATTTATGTCAAAGAGTGTTCTGCCTTTGTTTTCCTCTAAGAGTTTTATAGTATCTGGCCTTACATTTAGATTGTTACAGTAAGTCCCCTACATACGAACAAGTTCTATTGCAAGAGCACGTTCCTAAGTCCAATTTGTTTCTAAGTCCAACAAAGTTAGCCTAGGTACCCAACTAACAAAATCGGCTATATAGTACTGTACTGTAATAGATTTATAATACTTTTCACACAAATAATACATAAAAACAAACAAAAAATAAAACATTTTAATCTTATAGTACAGTACCCTGAAAAGTACAGTAGTACACTACAACAGCTGGCATACAGGGGCTGGCATCAAGTGAACAGGCAAAAAGAGTTACTGACTGGAGGAGGGAGGGGAGGTGGGACATGGTAGAGCTGAAGGATCATCAGCCATAGGTGACGGAGGGCAAGCTGCAATTTCACTCATGCCTGACGATGATGGCACAGGTTCTGGCTCCTTGCTGGATTCAATTCTATCTACTCTCTTGAAAACACAATCCAGTGATGTCTGGGTAGTAGCTCTTCTCGTCATATATGACATGGTAGCACTGGATGGCATTCTGAATGGCTGCTGCAACCTTTGGGTACTGTTCTATGTTCAGGTCCTGTGCCTCAAAAACTAACAGTACCTCCTCAAATAAAGAAAACTCCCTTGCCACTTCCTGCATCATGAATTTCTTTGGTCCTTCCGTTACTTTTTCTTCCTCTTGTCTCTCCTCGTCCTTTTTCTGGGCCTCCAATTCCATCAGGTCTCCATTAGTAAGCTCCTCATGTTGCACAGCAAGGAGTTCAGTGAAGCTGTCCTCTTGCAGATCTAGCTCCAGCTTCTTGCTGAGGGTCACTAAGTTGCTAAAGACCTCTCTGGACTCATCCACATTCTCAAATCCACAAAAATCGTGAACAAACTGCAGCTAAAGGTTCTTCCAAACCCCATTCATAGTGATGGACGTAACCTTACGCCAAGAAAAGTCAATGTTTTTTATGGCCTTATGATGTTACAGTCCTTCCAAAATTGTCACAAGGTTGTTCCTGATTCATCACTAACATTTACTGTCTGATGAAAAGTGTGACATAAATAACATTTCTTGAAAGTCGCTATAACTCCCTGGTCCAAAGGTTGGATGAGCAATGTACTCAATAGTATTCAATGTCAAATGCACTACTCTGACGTTGGGATGAAAGTCGTCCATGAATGGGGAGTGGCCTGGAGCACTGTCGAGCAGCAAGAGAATGTTGAATGGGACCTCTTTCTCCAAGCAATATTTCTCTACCTCCAGGATAAAGTGGTGGAAAAACCAGTCCTGGAAAATGGCCTGTGTAATCCAGGCCTTGGGGTTACTCTTCCACACAACAGGAAGAGAGCCCTTGGCTATGTTTTTAAGGGCTCTTGGGTTCTCTGAATGATAAACTAAGGAAGGCTTCAGCTTCAGATCACCAGAAGCATTGCCAACAAACAGAGTTAGTCTATCCTTTGCTGCTTTATAGCCGGGCATCAACTTTTCCTTCTTACTGATGTAACTTTGGTCTGACATCCTCTTCCAGTACAGTCTTATCTCTTCCACATTAAAACCCTGCTCAGGTAAATATGTGCCTTCATTAATAATTTCTCAAAGCATTTCAGGAAATTCCCAGGCAGCTACCATATCTGCACTCACCGCCTCACTGTTGTGAAGGTTGGCTCTAGCCTTGAACCGATGAAACCACCCATGGCTGGCATTAAAAGATGCTCCATCTGATTCTTCACCATGTTTCTTTTTCAAGTCTTTCAGGTTTCTCTTGAAGGCTTTTAGCTTTCTCTTGAATCAGCATTAAGCTGAGCAGGACTCGACACTGATGCTGATCCTGCATCCACACACTGAGAAGTTTCTCCATCTCCTCCATCACTTTTACACATTTCGTTGATATTACTGTCGACATCATCAGCACAGCAGACTTCACATGTTCCATGATCTTGTCCTTGTTCTTTAGAATTGTGCTGATGGTTGAATGACTTGTTATAGGAACGAGCGACGTCTACCATCTTTTTGCCTCACTCCACTCTCTCAATTGTTTTCACTTTTGTTTCCATTGTTATTGCTTGGCACTTCTTAGCAGTATCAGCTACATCACTGCTGCTTTTACACTTGTTTCCAGATATCCTGGGCTTGAAATAAAGATACTGTACTACTGTACTCTATACAGTATGGTACAGTAGAGTACACAAAACCACAACTTGTAGAGGATACACACATGTGACAATGTATGCCAGTACATGAACTAACTTAATGTGACTGGACATGCAAACGTATGTTCGCATCTTTGAAAGTTGGCAACTTGAAGGTTCATATGTAGGAGACTTACTGTAATCTATTCTGAGTTTATTTTTGTGTGTAGTGTTAGAGAATGTTCTAATTTCATTCTTTTCCATGTAGCTGTACAGTTTTCCCAGCACCACTTATTGAAGAGACTGTCTTTTCTCCATTGTATATTCTTGCCTCCTTTGTCATAGTTTAGGTGACCACAGGTGTGTGGGTTTATTTATGGGCTTTCTATTCTGTTCCATTGATCTATATTTCTATTTTTGTGCCAGTACCATACATATTGTCTTGTTTACTGTAGCTTTGTAGTATAGTCTGAAGTCAGGGAGCCTAATTCCTCCAGCTCCGTTTTTCTTTCTCAAGATTGCTTTGGCTATTCAGGGTCTTTTGTGTTTCCATACAAATTGTAAAATTCTTTTGTTCTAGTTCTGGTAAAAAGGCCATTGGTAATTTGATAGGGATTGCACTGAATCTGTAGATTGCTTTGGGTAGTATAGTCATTTTCACAATGTTGATTCTTCCAATCCAAGAACATGGTATATCTTTCCATCTGGTTCTGTCATCTTTGATTTCTTTTATCAGTGTCTTATAGTTTTCAGAGTACAGGTCTTTTGCCTCCTTAGGTACATTTATTCCTAGGTATTTTATTCTTTTTGTTGTGATGGTAAACGGGATTGTTTCCTTAATATCTCTTTCTGAACTTTCATTGTTAGTGTATAGAAATGCAACAGATTTCTGTGTATTAATTTTGTATTCTGCAACCTCACCGAATTCATTGATGAGCTCTAGTAGTTTTCCAGTAGCATCTTTAGGATTTTCTATGTATAGTATCATGTCATCTGTGAACAGTGATGGTTTTACTTCTTCTTTTCCAATTTGGATTCCTTTTATTTCTTTTCATTCTCTGATTGCCATGGCTAGGGCTTCCAAAACTATGTGGAATCAAAGTGGTGACAATAGATATCTTTGTCTTGTTCCCGATCTTAGAGGAAATGCTTTCAGCTTTTCACTGTTGAGTATGATATTAGCTGTGGGTTTTTCATAAAGGCCTTTATTATGTTGAGGTAGGTTCCCTCTATGCCCACTTTCTAGAGAGTTTTAATCAAGAATTGGTGTTGGGGCTTCTCTGGTGGTGCAGTGGTTGGGAGTCCACCTGCGGATGCAGGGGACGCAGGTTCGTGCCCCAGTCCGGAAGGATCCCACATGCTGCGGAGCGGCTTAGCCCGTGGACCATGGCCGCTGGGCCTACACGTCCGGAGCCTGTGCTCTGCGGCACGGGAGGCCACAGTGGTGAGAGGCCTGTGTACAGTAAAAAAAATTAAAAAGTAGAAAAAAATTAGTGTGTGATTTTGACAAAAGCTTTTTCTGCATCTATTGAGATGATCATATTGTTTTTATTCTTCAATTTGTTAATGTGGTGTATCATATTGATTTGCAGATACTGAAAAATCCTTGTGTCCCTGGGATAAATCTCACTTGATCGGGCTGTATGATCCTTTTAATGTATTGCTGGATTCAGTTTGCTAGTATTTTGTTGAGTATTTCTGTATCTATGTTCATCAGTGATATTGGCCTATAATTTTCTTTTTTTGTGGTATCTTTGTCTGGCTTTGGTAGTAAGATGATGGTCTCACAGAATGAGTTTGGGAGTGTTCCTTCCTCTGCATTTTTTTGGAATAATTTCAGAAAGATAGGTGTTAACTCTTCTCTAAATGTTGGACAGAATTCACCTGTGAAGCCATCTGGTCCTGGACTTTTGTTTGTTGGAAGTTTTAAAATCAGTTTCAATTTCAGTACTTGTGACTGGTCTCTTCATATTTTCTATTTCTTCATGGTTCAGTCTGGGAAGATTGTCCCTTTCTTAGAATTTTTCCATTTCTTCTAGGTTGTCCATTTTATTGGTGTATAGTTGCTTCTAGTAGTTGCTTCTTATCCTTTGTGTTTCTGTGTTGTCAGTTGTAACCTCTTGTTTTTCACTTCTAATTTTACTGATTTGAGCCCTTCCCATTTTTTCTTGATCAGTCTGGCTAAAGGTTTATCAATTTTGTTTATCTTCTCAAAGAACCAGATTTTAGTTTCATTGATCTTTGCTACTGTTTTCTTTGTCTCTATTTCATTTCCTTCTACTCTCATCTTTATGTTTTTTTTCCTTCTACTAACTTTGGGTTTTGTTTGTTCTTCTTTGCCTAGTTGCTTTAGGTGTAAGGTTAGGTTGTTTATTTGAGATTTTTCTTGTTTCCTGTGGTAAGACTGTATTGCTATAAACTTCTCTCTTAGAACTGCTTTTGCTGCATCCCAAAGGTTTTGGATTGTCATGTTTTCATTTTCACTTGTCTCTAGGTAATTTTTAAAATTTCCTCTTTGATTTCTTCAGTGATCCATTGGTTGTTCCATAACATGTTATTTAGCTTCCATGTGTTTGTGTTTCTTACAGTTTTTTCTTGTAGTTGATTTCTAATCTCATAGCGTTGTGCTCAGAAAAGATGCTTGATATGATTTCAATTTTCTTAATTCACTGAGGTTTGCTTTGTGGCCCAGCATGTGATCTATCTTGGAGAATGTCCATGTGCACTTGAGAAGAATGTGTATTCTGCTGCTTTCGGATGGACTATTCTATAAATATGAATTAAGTCTCTCTGGTCTAATGTGTCATTTAAGGCTTGTGTTTCCTTATTGATTTTCTGTCTGGATGATCTGTTCATTGATGTAAGTCTGGTGTTAATGTCCCCCACTATTATTGCATTACTGTTGAATTCTCCTTTTATGGACGTTAACATTTGCCTTATATATTGAGATGTTCCTATACTGAGTGCATATATATTTATGATTGTTATATCTTCTTCTTGGATTGATCTCTTGATCATTATGTAGTGTCCTTCTTTGTCTCCTTATAACAGTCTTTATTTTAAAGTCTATTTTGTCTTATATGAGTACTGCTACTCGAGCTTTCTTTTTATTTCCATTTCCATGGAATGACTTTTTCCATCCCCTCACTATCAGTCTGTATGTGTCCCTAGATCTAAAGTGGGTCTCTTGCAGACAGCATATATACAGGTCTTGTTTCTGTATCCATTCAGCCAGTCTATGTCTTTGGTTGGAGCATTTAATCCATTTACATCTAAGGTAATTATCAATATGTATGTTCTTACTGCCATTTTATTAATTGTTCAGAATTTGTTTTTGTAGATATTTTTTCTTCTCTTCCTCTTTTGTTCTCTTCTCTTCTGATTAAATGAGTATCTTTAGAGTTGTGTTTAGATTGCTTTCTTTTTTGTGTATGTACCTACTATATATTTTTGGTTTGTGGTTACCATGAGGTTTTGATATACCAGTATACACACACACACACACACACACACTTTTTAAAGTTGCTAGTCTCTTAATTTCAAATGCATTTCCAATATCCCTCCTCACAATTGCTGATTTTGATATCGTATTTGTGTGTTGATGATTTCCTACCTTTACTGTATGTTTGCCTTTACCAGTGAGCTTTCACTTTCATAGTTTTTTTTTTCCTAGTTGTGGCACTTTCTTTTCTGCCTAGAGAAGTTCCTTTAGAATTTGCTATAAAGCTGGTTTGGTGGTGCTGAATTCTCTTAGCTTTTGCTTGTCTATAAAGCTTTTGACATCTCCATCAAATGTGAATGAGAGCATGGCTGGGTAGAGCATTCTTGGTTGTAGTTTTGTCCCTTTCATCTCTTTAAATATATCATGCCACTCCCTTTTGGCCTGCAGAGTTTCTGCTGAAAAATCAGCATATAACCATATGAGCATTCCCTTGTATGTTATTTGTTGCTTTTTCCTTTGTTGCTTTTAATATTTCCTATTTGTCTTTAATTTTTGTCAATTTGATTAATATGTGTCTTGGCATGTTCCTCCTTGGGTTTATCCAGTATGAGACTCTCTGTGCTTCCTGGACTTGAGTGTTTCCTTTCCCATGTTAGGGAATTTTTCAGCTATTACCTCTTCAAATAGTTTCTCAGGCTCTTTCTCTCTTCTCCTTCTGGGACCCTTATAATGCAAATGTTGGTGTGTTTAGTGTTGCCCCAGAGGTCTCTTAGACTGTCCTCACTTCTTTTCATTCTTCTTTTTCTTCTGTTTCACAGCAGTGATTTCCACAAATCTGTCTTCCAGCTCACTTATTCATTCTTCTGCCTCATTTATTCTGCTACTGATTCCTTCTAGTGTATTTTTCATTTCAGTTATTGTATCATTTATCTTTGTGTGTTCTTTGAATCTTATATCTTCTTGGTCTGTGCCGCCATTCTTTTTTTAAACATTTTTATTGGAGTATAATTGCTTTACAATGTTGTGTTAGTTTCTGCTGTATAACACGATGAATCAGCTGTATGTATACATATATCCCCATATCCCCTCCCTGTAGTGTCTCCCTCTTACACTCCCTATCCCACCCCTCTAGGTGGTCACAAAGCAATGAGCTGATCTCCCTGTGCCGCCATTCTTGTTTTGAGATCCTGGATCATCTTTACTCTCATTACTCTGAATATTTTTTTCAGGCAGATTGCCCATCTCCACTTCACTTAGTTGTTGTTTTGGGGTTTTGTCTTGTTTCTTCTTCTGGAACATATTCTCTGCCATCTAATTTTGTCTAACTTTCTGTGCTTGCGATCTCCATTTCTCAGGCTAAAGGTTTGTAGTTCCTGTTGCTTCTGGTGTTGCCTGCCACCTGTTGAGTGAGTTTGGTCCAGGAACTTGTGCAGGCTTCCTGGTGGGAGGGACTGGTGCCTGTCCACTGGTAGGTGGAGCTTGGTCTTGTCCCTCTGGTGGACAGGGCCATGTCAAGGGGTGTGTTTAGAGGTGGCTGTGAGCTCAGGACAATTTTAGGCAGCCTGTCTGTGGATGGGTGAAGCTTTATTCCCACTCTGTTGGTTGTTTGGCCTGAGGCGTACCAGCACTGGAGCCTGCAGGCTGTTAGGTACAGCCAGGCCTCGGTGACAAAATGGCGACCTCTGGGAGAGCTCACGCCAATGAATATTCCCTGGGGCCTCTTCCACCAGTGTCCCTGCCCCCACAGTGAGCCACAACCAATCCCCGCCTCCCCAGGAGACCCTCCAAGATCCGCAGGTAGGTCTGACCCAGGCTCCTATGGAGTCACTGCTTTGCCCTGGATCCAAGTGTACATGAAACCTTCTGTGTGCCCTCTCAGAGTGGAGTCTCTGTTTCTCCCAGTCCTGTGCAGCTCCTGCACTTAAGCCCTGCTGGCCTTAAAAGCCAAATGTTCTGGGCACTCTTCCTCCCAATGCCAGACCCCCAGGCTGGGGAGCCTGATGTGGGGCTCAGAATTCTTACTCCTCTGGGAGAACCTCTGTAATATAATTATTTCCCAGTTTCTGGGTCGCCCACCCAGTAGGTATGGAATTTGATTATATAGCAAAAGTGCCCCTCCTACTATCCCACTGTGGCTTCTTCTTTGTCTTTGGATGTAGAGTACCTTTTTTGGTAGGTTCCAGTGTTTCTTGTTGATGGTTGTTCAGCAATTAGTTGTGATTTTTATGTTTTCTTGAAAGGAGGTGAGTTTTCAACATAGTACTTTAAGTCCTAACCAGGGCAATTAGGCAAAAAAGAAAAAGAAAAGCATCCAAATTGGAAAGGAAGAAGAAAAACTGCCTCTGTTTTCAGATGACAGGATCTTACACATAGAAAACCCTAAAGGCTCCACCAAAAAACTGTTAAAATAAACAAATTCAGTGACGTTGCAAGATATAAAATCTACATACAAAATCAGTTGTTTCTATATACTAACAATGAAATATGTTAGATAAATAAGGAAAACAATCCCATTTACAATAGAATTAAAAACAATAAATTTAAGGAAACAAATTTAACCAAGGATGTGAAATTTCTGTACACTTAAAACTACAAGAGATTGATAAAATAAACTGAAGAAGACACCTATATATGGAAAGATACCCATCATGCATCTGAAGAATTAATATTGTTAAATTGTCCATCTATCCAAAGATATCTAGAGATTCAATTCAAATGCTACCAAAATTCCAATGACATATTTTACAGAAGTAGAAAAGAACCATCTTGAAATTCCTGTGGAACCACAAATGACCCAAAAAGTCAATTTTGAGAAAGACAAAGAAAGATAAAGGCATCACTGATTTCAAACTATATTACAAAGCCACAGTAATCAAAACAGCATGGTATTGGTATAATAACAGACACACAGACCAAAGGAACAGAATTGAGAGCCCAGAAATAAACCCAGGCATATATGGTCAATTATTTGATAAGGGAGCCCTCCATGGGCGAAAATATTCTTCTGAATAAATGGTGTTCATCACTCCCAAAGTCATTCTATGAGGTCACCATCACCCTGATACAAAAACCAGACAAAGATGTCACAAAAAAAGAGAACTACAGGCCAGTATCACAGATGAACATAGATGCAAAAATCCTCAAGCAAATACCAGCAGACAGAATCCAACAACACATTAAAAGAATCATACACCATGATGAAGTGGGGTTTATCCCAGGAATGCAAGGATTCTTCAATATACGCAAATTGATCAATGTCATACACCATATTAACAAACTGAAGGATAAAAAACATATGATCATCTCAACAGATGCAGAAAAAGCTTTCGACAAAATTCAACACCCATTTATGATAAAAAAAACTCTCCGGAAAGTAGGCATAGAGGGATCTTACCTCAACATAATAAAGGCAATATATGACAAACCCACAGCCAACCCTGTTCTCAATGGTGAAAAACTGAAAGCATTTCCTCTAAGACCAGAAACAAGACAAGGTTGTCCACTCTAACCACTATTATTCAACATAGTTTTGGAAGTTTTAGCCACAGCACTCAGAGAAGAAAAAGAACTAAAAGGAATCTAAATCAGAAAAGAAGAAGTAAAGCTGTCACTGTTTGCAGATGACATGATACTATACATAGAGAGTCCTAAAGATGCTACCAGAAAACTACTAGAGCTAATCAATGCATCTGATAAAGTAGCAGGGTACAAAAGTAAGGCACAGAAATCTCTTGCATTCCTATACACTAAGGATGAAAAATCTGAAAGTCAAATTAAGAAAACACTTCCATTTACCACTGCAAAAAAAGGAATAAAATACCTAGGAATAATCCTACCTAAAGAGACAAAAGACCTGTATGCAGAAAACTATAAGACACTAATAAAAGATATCAAGGGTAATACAAACAGATGGAGAGATATACCATGTTCTTGGATTCGAAGAATCTACATTGTGAAAATGACTATACTACCCAAAGCAATCTACAGATTCAATGCAATCCCTATCAAACTACCAATGGCATTTTTCACAGAACTAGAACAAAAAATTTCACAATTTGTATGGAAACACAAAAGACACCGAATAGACAAAGCCATCTTGAGAAAGAAAAATGGAGCTGGAGGAATCAGACTCCAGACTTCAGATGATACTACAAAGCTACAGTAATCAAGAGAGTACGGTATTGAAACAAAAACAGAAATATAGATCAATGGAACAGGATAAAAGTCCAGAGATAAACCCATGCACATATGGTCACCTTATCTTTGATAAAGGAGGCAAGAATATACAGTGGAGAAAAGACAGCCTCTTCAATAAGTGGTGCTAGGAAAACTGGACAGGTACATGTAAAAGAATGAAATTAGAACACTTCCTAACACCATATAAAAAAATAAACTCATAATGGATTGAAGATCTAAATGTAAGGCCAGACACTATAAAACTCTTAGAGGAAAACATAGGAAGAACACTCTATGACATAAATCACAGCAAGATCCTTTTTGATCCACCTCCCAGAGAAATGGAAATAAGAACAAAAATAAACAAATGGGGCCTAATGAAACCTAAAAGCTTTTGCACAGCCAAGGAAACCATAAACAAGATGAAAAGACAACCCTCAGAATGGGAGAAAATATTTTCAAGCGAATCAATGGACAAAGTATTTATCTCCAAAATATTCAAGCAGTTCATGCAGCCCAATATCAAAACAACAAAAAACCAAATCCAAAAATGGGCAGAAGACCTAAATAGACATTTCTCCAAAGATATATAGATTGCCAATAAATGCATGAAAGGATGCTCAACATCACAAATCATTAGAGAAATGCAAATCAAAACTACAATGAGGTATCACCTCACACCGGTCAGAATGGCCATCATCAAAAAATCTAGAAACAATAAATGCTGGAGAGGGTGTGGAGAAAAGGGAACACTCTTGTACTGTTGGTGGGAATGTAAATTTATACAGACACTATGGAGAACAGTATGGAGGTTCCTTAAAAAACTAAAAATAGAACTACCATACGACCCAGCAGTCCCACTCCTGGGCATATACCCTGGGAAAACCATAATTCAAAAAGAGACATGTACCACAATGTTTGTTGCAGTACTATTTACAATAGCCAGGGCATGGAAGAAACCTAAGTGTCCATCAAAATATGAATGGATAAGGAAGATGTGGCATGCATATATATATATATATAATGGAATATTATTCAGCCATAAAAAGAAAGTAACAAAATTGAGTTATCTGTAGTGAGGTGGATGGAGGTAGAGTCTGTCATACAAAGTGAAGTAAGTCAGAAAGAGAAAAACAAATACCGTATGCTAACACATATATATGGAATCTAATAAAAATGGTTCTGAAGAACCTAGAGGCAGGACAGAAATAAAGATGCAGACGTATAGAATGGACTTGAGGACACGTGGAGGGGAAAGGGTAAGCTGGGACGAAGTGAGAGAGTAGCATGGACATACATACACTACCAAATGTAAAACAGATAACTAGTGGGAAGCAGCTGCATAGCACAGGGAGGTCAGCTCAGTGCTTTGTGACCACCTAGAGAGGTGGGATAGGGAGGGTGGGAGGGAGAAGCAAGAGGGAGGGGATATAGTAATATATGTATACGTCTAGCTGATTCACTTTGTTATACGGCAGAAACTAACACAACATTGTAAAGCAATTATACTCCAATAACGGTGTTTTAAAAAATGGTATTCACTCACAAAAGAATGAAATTGGATCCCTGTCTTATATCACTCAGAAAAATTAACACAAAATGGATTAAAGGTTTAAATGTAAGAGCTGAAATTGTAAAACTCCTAGAAGAAAACATAGGGGAAAATCTCCTTGACATTGATCTTAACAATGACTTTTTAATATAACATCAAAAGCAGAAGCAACAAAAGCAAAAATAAACAAGTAGTACTATATCAAACTAAAAAGCTTCTGCATAGCCAAAGAATCAATTAACAAAATGAAGAAGCAACTTATGGAATGGGAGAAAATATTTTCAAACTATAAATCTGATAAAGGGCTACTATCCAAAATACTAAGTAATTTGTATAACTCAATAGCAAAAACCCAAATAATCAGATTAATGAATGGGCAGAGGACCTAACAGACATTTTTCCATCAAAGATATCCAAATGACCAACAAATACATGAAAAGATGCTCCACATCACTAATCATCAGGAAAATGAAAATCAAAACAACAATAAGGTATCATCTCACACCTGTCAGAATGGCTACTATCAAAAAGACAACAGATAACAAGTGTTAGGGAGGGTGTGGAGAAAAAAGAACTCTAGTACACCGCTGGTGGGAAGGTAAATTGGTGCAGCCACTATGAAAAACAGTATGGAGCTTCCTCAAAAAATTAAAAATAGAGCCACATATGATTCAGCAATTCCACGTCTGGGCATATATACAAAGGAAATGAAATCACTATCTTAAAGAGATATCTGCACCCCATGTTCATGGCAGCATTATTCACATTAGTCAAGACATGGAAACAACAGATGAATGGATAAAGTGTGGTATATATACAATGAAATATTCTGCCATTAAAAAAAGAAGGAAATCCTGCCATTTGTGGCAACATGGATGGACCTTGAGGGCATTGTGTTCAGTGAAATAAGTCAGACAGGGAAAGACAAATACTATATGATCTCACTTACATGTGGAATCAACAAAAAGCCTAACTCATAGAAAAAGAGAGTAGAGTGGTGGTTGCCACAGGCTAGGGGATGAAGGAAATGAACAGTTGGTCAAACGTATAAACTTCCAGTTATAAAATGAATAGGTCCTGGAGATCTAATATATAGCATGGTGACTGTAGTTAACAATACTGTATTATATATCCAAATGCTGCTAAGAGAGTAGGTCTTAAGTGTTTTTCATCACAATAAAAAGGTAATTATGTGAGGTGATGGATGTATTATCTAACTTTATTATGGTAATCATTTCACAATATGTGTGTGTATCAAATTGAGTTGTACACCTTAAACTTATATAATATGATATGTTAATTATATTTCAATAAAGCTGGATAAAAAGAGATGCCCTTCAATAAGTGAATGGGCAAACAAAATGTAGTGATTCCTCACAATATTATTTGGTGATACAAGAAACAAGCTATGAAGCCATGAAAAGGCATGGAGGAATCTTAAATGCTTATTGCTAGGGGAAAGAAACCAGTCTGCAAAACCTACATCCTCTATGATTCCAACTATACGACATTTTGGAAAAAGCACACCTACGGCAAAAGTAAGACAACCTGTGGTTCTCAGGTGTTCAGTGTGAGGGAACAAGGGATGAATAGGGAAGCACAGGGGATTGAAAATATTCTCTAAGATACAGTAATGGTACACAGATGTCATTATACATTTGTCAAGACCCACAGGATGTACAATACAAAGAACAAACCCTAATGTAATCTATGGACCTTAGTTCAAAATAAAATATCAGTATTGGCTCAATGTTTTAACAAATATACCACACTAATGCAGGATGTTAACATAGGAGAAACTGAGTATGTGCAGCGTTGATGGTGGTGAGGAAGGAAGTATATGAAAACTCTACTTTCCACTCAGTTTTCCTATAAATCTAAAAGTAACGTCTATTAATTTTTTAAAATGTTTCTAAAGAAAGCAAGAAAGCAGAGAGAAAGAAACAGGATGGAGGTGACAACTATAAAGCACACAGATGTATATTTAACCTTAAATACATCAATTATCACATTAAATGTATAAGAAGTGCTCCATTTAAAAAACAAAAATGGTGAAGACTGGATTGAAAATATTGAACTATATGCTATTCACAACTTGCATACCTAAAAGATAAGGATACAGAAAAGTTAAAAGGATTAAGGAAGATATACCTGGAAAATATTAATCAAAGAAAGCTAGTGTGGATGTATTAATATCAGACAGAAATGATATTAAGGCAAAAAGCAATACAAGAAATAGAGAGGGTTATTTCATACCAATAAGAACTGTAACTAATGAGAATATAATACAGTGCTAAATCTGTAGGCATGAAAAATACAGTCTTAGATATATAACACAAAAAGGACAAAATTAGATGGAGAAATGCAGAAATTCATAATTTCAAGGGGACATTTTAACACTTCACCTCAGTAATTGATAGAGTAATCACACAAAATTTGGATATAGAAGATTCAAATGAAATGAACAATAAACTTCATCTTTCTATCTCCCCTATAACTGCAGGGAACACATTTCTATCAAAAATACACAGAATATTTTAAAAACTGGAACATATTCATAGCAAATCTCAACCTATTTCAAAGGTCCAAAATCAATTACAATGCAATTAAAGTACAAAAGAATCACCAAGTAGATACCAAGAAAATCCCCATGTTTTTCAAATTTTATATATACCATTTTTACATAATTCATGGGTTAAAGAAGAAACTATAAGAACTGAAAAATATTTTCAATAGTAAAGCAAAGATACTACATATCAAAACTTGTAAACTAGGTATGAGCAATATTCAGGGATGCTGTTAATGTTCTAATTATTCTCTGGGTAGTGGCTACATGAGTTTGTTCACTTTGTGATAAAATTCATTAGGCCATACACTTATAATTTGTGTGTTTTTCTTTCTATAGGTTATACATCAATAAAAATTTACTTAAAATATCATGGTCTAGAGCTAAAGCAGCACTTAGATGAAAATGTATTAAATACATTAGGTAATAAATATATTTTGAGAAGAACATTGTAAATTAATAAGCTAAGGATCCATCTTAAGAAGTTAGAAAAAGAATTGCAAGATAAATCCAAAGAAAGTATAAAGAAGAAAAACAATAAAGATACTAGCAGAAATTGCTGAAATATAAAGCAAACATAAAATAGAAAGGATGTACAAAGACAAAACTTTGTTCTTTCAAAATCCTAATAAAATGAACAAATCTCTGGTAAGACAACAAACAAGAAGAGAAGGTACAAGTTACCAAGAAGATATCTGAATAACTTTATGCCAATAAAGTTGAGAATTTAGACAGCATAAATGCATTTCTAGAAAAATATAATTTACTAAAACTTAATGATTAAACAAGAACCAGAAATATTTGAATAGTCTTATAACTATTAATGTAATTAATTAATAGTCTAAAATCTTCCCATAAAAAGTCAAA
This sequence comes from Kogia breviceps, assembly GCF_026419965.1. Taxonomy (NCBI): domain Eukaryota; kingdom Metazoa; phylum Chordata; class Mammalia; order Artiodactyla; family Physeteridae; genus Kogia; species Kogia breviceps. The sequence continues at coordinate 72,714,508 of NC_081330.1, read as the reverse complement.
TCCCAGATAGCATCCCATTTTAGGGAAGAAATAATTCAAGTCCTACAAACTTTTCTAGAGAATAGAAAAAAAAGGAACCCTCTGCAACTTTTTAAAAAAATTATTATTTTTTTTGGCTGCACCATGTGGATTGCAGGGATCTTAGTTCTCTGACCAGCAATTAACCCGGGCCCTCAGCAGTGAAAGTGTGGCGTCCTAACCACTGGACTGCCAGGGAAATAAGTTTCCCTGAAACTTATTTTGTGAGGCTAGCATAACCTTCATATCAAAATGTAACACAGACAAAATGAGAAAGAAATATTAGAGCTCAATTTCACTCACAAAGACTGATGCAAATATCCTCAACAAACACTGAAAAACAAAACCTAGTAAAATAGAAAAAGAATAACATCATGACAGGGCTGGGTTTCTCCTGGGAATGCAAGGTTTATTTAACACTAGAAAATCCATTAATCAGGACATTAATGACATAAAGGAGAAAAAAAATCATATGACTACCTTAAAACAAATCAGAAAATCTCTCTGCAAATGAGAGACAAGGAAGGATCCTCCACTAGAGACTTCAGAGAGCGCATGACTTTGGACATCTAACCCCCAGAAGAATAAATTTCTGTTGTTTTAAGCCAATCAGCTTATGACCCTTTGCTATATCAGCCCTAGGAAACCAATACCTATATTTATATTTAAATGACAAAAAAAACAAGAAACATCCTAAAGCAAATATCATACATAATGGCAATTTATGGCAACTTTCAGTTTTAGATCAGGAACACCACTTTTATTCCACATGATACTGGAAGCATTAGCCAACACAATAAGGCAAGAAATATACAAGGTATAAGGACTGAAAAGGAAGAAACATAACTGTCCTTATTCACAGTTGATATAACTGGATATGTAGAAAACCCAAAAGAATTTATAAGTGAATTATTGTTAATTATTAAAAGAGTCTAGAAAGGTAACTGTATGGAAGGGGTCTGGAAATATGGTGGTAGTGGCAGTACAGTTTTTCAATTTCTCTGAATCCCCACATGATAAAAGACTGAGCAGGAATTCCCTGGTGGTCCAGTGGTTAGGACTCTGTGCTTCTACTGCAGGGGGCACGTGTTCACTCCCTGGTTGGGGAACTAGGATCCTGCATGCCGCACAGTGCAGTGAAAACAAAAACCAAGCAAACAAAAAAACAAGAAAAGAAAAAAGACTGAGCATGTAGATGGCAAACCAAAACCTGATAGACAACATTTACAACAAAACTTGATGACAAAGTATCCCCAAGAATTCCTAAATAAAAATGGGTGGTAACAAAACACCAACAACTACAAGACCTGCATTATATCAGCATCTGTACAGGATAAAGAAGGAGGTAACATGCAAGCATCTAATAGACTATAGAAAAGGAGAACCCCAAATAGCTCAAAGAAATTCACTAAAAGTACGATGGGGAAATTTAAGAACAGCAGTTCAAATCGGGAGAGAATTTGCCTTCCCCATTATTGAGTGAGTACAAGGGCTTCATATAAATAGACTAAAGAAGTTGAAGCAGTCTAGCCCCCATGAACCCTCAAACTTGACCCACCAGAGCTCTCTTCTAAGGCTCCACAGTGAGGAGAAACTGATAAGAGTACAATCAAAATTGAATAGGACAGAGACAATAGAGATGAAAGAAAGAAAAGGTATAGTCCAGTGCTGCCCAACAGCACTTCTGTGATGATGGAAATATTCTACATCTGTGCTATTTAATACAGTAACCACTAGCCACATGTGGCTATTTAGCATTTGAAATGTGACTAGTGCAACTGAAGAACTAAATTTTTTGAATTTTAATTAATTTAAATGTAAACGTGCATAGCCGCATGTGGCTAGTGGCTATCATACTGAATAATACAAGTCTACAACAAAAATGAAGTAGGCAGGGGGTGTAGAGCCAGGAAATCTCAAAAAGCAAGCTGCCTTATTTTAAAGCACTATAAAAACAAAAACAAAAAGCAAAATCAAAACAACTACCGCACACAGAAAAAAGCTTTGTGAAGTTAGTAACACTTTCCAAAACCCCACCTCAATGTAAAAGTTAAGAAAAACTAATTTCACATTAAAATGAGCAACAGTAAAATTTCAAGATAAATACCCCAAAAGTTGTTGTTAAAAAAAATAAAGAGCAGAAAAATACCTCCACAGAAAATGAAAGCATGCAAGAAAAATGTGCCCACAAAACAGATCAAAACTGTAACTATTTCAAAATGAGCTAGAAGACATTAAGAAAAATGATACAAGATATGAAAGAATAGCAGAAAACAGAAGAACTCAGAAACGAGGTGCTAGAGCTCAGAAAAAAAGAACATAGAATTACCATATGATCCAACAAGTCTACTCCTAGGTATATACCCAAAAAATTTGAAAGTAGGGACTCAGATACTTGCACACCCTTATTCATAGCAACATTATTCACAATAGCCAAAAGGTGGAAGCAACCCAAGTGTCCATCAACAGATAAATGGATAAACAAAAAGTAGCATATAAATTCAATGGAATATTATTCAGTCTTAAAAAGGTAGGGAATTCTGACACATGCTACGACATGGATAAAAATTGAGGACATTATGCTATATGGAATAAGCCAGTCACAAATAGACAAGTTGCATAATTCTATTTCTATGAGGTACTTAAAGTAGTCAAAGTCACAGAGACAGAACATAGAATTGTGTTGCCAGGGGCTGAGGAATGGGGGGAGTGGGGAGTTACTGTTTAATGGGCACAGTTTCAGTTTTATGTGATGAAAAGTTTTAGAAATGGATAGTGGTGGTGGTTGCACAATACTGTGTACAGTATGTACTTAATGCCAGTGAACTGTACACTTAAAAATGGTTAAGATGGTAAATTTTACCATAATTTTAAAAAATCAATTTTATTTCTATATGCTAGAAAATGAACAACTGAAAATTAAAATTAATAGAGTAATACCATTTGCAACTTCATCAAAACATGAATTCTTTGGGATAAAGTTAACAAAACATGTGCAAGATTTTTATGCTGAAAAGTATAAGCTATTGATGAGAGAAATTAAAGACGACCTAAATAGAGAGCTACACTGTGTTAATGGGTTAGAACACAAAAGTATTATGATGTTAACTGTTCTCAAAATGACCTATAGATTCAATGTATTCCCAGTAAAAACCCCACCAGGCACTTTTGGAGTAATTAACAGGCTGCTTTTACAATTCGTGTAAAAATATAAAGGACTTAGAATAGCCAAAAGATTCTGAAAAAGAACAAAGTCAGGGACTTACACAGCTTGATTTTAAGACTTACTATAAAACTACAATAATCAAGAAAGTGAGGTATTAGCATAAGGATAGACACATAGAAGCAACAGAGTACGGAAGCAAAGCCAAATACTTATGATCAGTTATTGATTTTTGACATATTTACCAAGTAATTCAACTGGGTAAGAATAGTCTTTCAACACTGGGGCTAGAACAATATATCTATATGGGAAAAAACGAAGCTTGATCTTTACCTTTTTCTTTCTCTCTCTCTGTCACACACACACACACTCAAAATGGATCATAGGCCAAAACATAAAAGCTAAAAACTGTAAAATTTATAGAAGAAAGCACAGAAGAAAAATTTTGCCATCTTCGGGCAGGCAAAGATTTCTTAGGACACAATAAACATAAACCATAAAAGAAAAGTACAATAAATTTGATTTTATTAAAAGAAATCCCACAACACACCTACTAGGATTCTTAAGGTAAGACAAAAGATACCACACGTTGTCAAAGATGTGGATGAACTGCAACTCTCATTCATTGCTGGCAGGAATGTAAAATGGCATAACTCCTTTGGAAAACAGCTGGATGGCTTCTTATAAACTTAGAAATACACTTACCATATGACCCAGCAACTCTACTTCTAGATATTTCACCAAGAGAAATCAAAACAAATATCCACACAAAGACTTTTACCTTGAAAGTTCATAGTAGTTTCATTCATAATAGCCTCAAAGTGGGAACAATCAAAATGTCCAACAACAGATGAGTGACTCTCCAAAACATTATCTTGAGTGAAAGCAGCCAGATCTCCACTCCCAAAAAACCCCTACATACTGTATGATTCCATTTATATGAAAATCTAGAAAATATAATTTAATCGATAGTAACAGAAAGCGTATCAGTCATTGCCTGGGGCTGGGAATAGAGCTGGGGATTGACTGGGAAGGAGCACAAGGAAATCTTTTAGGATAATGAAAGTATTCTATATATAGATTGGTGAACTGAGTCCACTGGGATATATATTTGTCAAAATCATCTAACAGTATATTTAAAATTAGTGTTTTAAATGTAAATTATACTTCAATAAATTTGATTTTTAAAAGAAATTAATAATGATTTGTAAAGGTCTCTTTAGTTCTAAAATTCAATGATCTATGAACTTATAAACCTCCAAAATCTTCTTTGACTATTATAGATTTTTATCATTTTATCTGATATCTTAAGGCAATATGGTTGGAAAAGACCTCAAAGTTCTCTTAGTCAGGGCTTCCTTGGTGGCGCAGTGGTTGAGAGTCTGTCTGCCAATACAGGGTACACGGGTTCGAGTCCTGGTCTGGGAGGATCCCACATGCCGCAGAGCAACTGGGCCCATGAGCCACAACTGCTAAGCCTGCACGTCTGGAGCCTGTGCTCCGCAACAAGAGAGGCCGCAACAGTGAGAGGCCCACGCGCCGCGATGAAGAGCGGCCACGGCTTGCCGCAACTGGAGAGAGGCCTCGCACAGAAACGAAGACCCAACACAGCCGAAAATAAATAAATAATTTTTTTAAAAAAAGTTCTCTTAGTCAAAAATTCTTCTGATGCCTGAATCATCTCTCTAACATTCACACCAAGTAGTCATTCAGTCTCTGCTTAAATACCTTGAGCCCATTTCAGTTTTTGGACAGGTCTAATTATTAGACAGAGTTTCCTTATAATTACCTGAAATCTCACTCCTTGTAGGTCTCACCTATGGAAACATGCATGAAATAAATCAAATTCTTTTCTCCCTGACAGCCATTCAAATATTAGGAGGGAGCTATCATGTTCTTCCTAAATCTTCCATTTTCCCAGTTTAACATCCATATTTCCTTTAACTATTCTTCAAATAAGATGGTTTGTGGTGTTCCCACCATCCTGAGTGCCTTCCCCCTGACACATTAGGATTTGTCAACATCCTCCTTCAAGAGTGTTGCCCCAGTCCAACACAATACTTCAGGTATGCTGTAACCAGAGCAGAATACAGGGTGATGACCACTCTTCTATATAATATTTCTATTGATGCTACTTAATTTCAATGAACGTTCTTAGCATTATTGGTTTATGTTGAGCTTACAGTCAACCAACAACCCCAAATGTTCCATGTATGTTACTATTAAGCCACATTTCATCTATTCTGTTCTTATACAGTTGGTTTTTAGGGATCCAAGTATAAGGTGTTTTGTTGTTCCCTGTTGGTCTTCATCTTTTTAAAATGGGCTCATCATTTCAGCCTGTTGAGGTGCCTTCAGATCTGACTTTGTCTTCTAACACATTACTTACTCAGTTTTAGGTCATATGTACATTCAATCAATATTCACAAAAGGTCCTCATCTACATATTGTTATTCTAAACTCATATGGTATATACCACACAATTTGATATTCAATTGCAAACGTCTTACTTTCTAACTATTTCATATGTGTAAATCTTGTTTTAACAAAAATATTTTAAGCTTATCTATAGAAAGGATCATGTCTTCTACTTGTTCTATAGTATGAGGCACAGATTAGGTATTCAATCAATATTTGTCGACTTTAAAGCTAAATTAGAGTGTTTTTACATTATGGCTGTACCAAGAATGAGTCACAATTGACCTTCATCTCATGGTTACTTAAGTGCTACCTTTCTTTTACATCCATACAGATACATTTGTGGGAAAGGCTATACCACCAAAGCATCACAAAATCACTTCAAAATCATCAATGAGCTATTATAGTACAAGCAGAGGCCACAGTGCCATCTAGTGAACATTACTAGTTTACTTCTGCTGATCACAAGCTCATTTTCACTCCTATAATGGAAAGGCATGATTTTTAGAATTTCATATAGCAAACAGAACCAATATAAAACCAGCACATGAGTCGTGGTTGTTTTCATTTTAAGTCATACAAATATTCTATTAAATAGTCTCATCTTAGGGCTGTTGTAGATCTTATGACCATACTGTGCTTTGAGATTATGCTTTAGTTTTATTAATCTATAGTAATAACAATGACATTCATGTACCTAAACTGCAGTTGCAAGCTGAGGATGGAATTTCTGTACTGAGTTAAAGAGTAACACATTGTGTATTACTATTAACTTACAGACTATCACCAAAACAATCCATTATCTCTCTCTTAACAAAAATTCAACATTATTATGATTTGCAGCAAATCCCATTATATCAAGTTGTGATAAATTGCTCCTATACTTGTAACCCAAGTTCATTTCCTCCATACTAAGTGTGTCCATGCAAACCTATGATTTTTCACAAATGAAACACTTTAAATTCTTAAAAAATAATATAATAAAATTATTTTATTGGGCTTAAGGTGCTGTAAATTCCCCAAAGGCAGAGTTGATGTCTATGAAACTACATAGTCTAATATTGCCTCATAAAACGTACGGGAGATACTCAAGAGGTGGGATACTCTGAGGTGGGATATTCAACAGATAATGGCAATTAAAATTTACATTTATATGAATCAGAAAATAAACTAAAGAAATTAGCTAAATTTAGCACTGTTATCTCAAAATGATGTCACCAAATGCATGAACTGATGAATCTGTAACATAATCTACTAAGAGTTCAGAGGAATATATTCTCCAAATTCTTTAACCCACCCAAATTAACTTCTCACCTATGATTCAATATTTCATATTGAAAAGAAAGGAACTGAGCTAGAGAAAGGAATAATGGGGTGATTTTTTAAAATAACATAATCTCATTCAATTCTGGTAATCAAAGGCACTCACAGATCTTGATCACTTTTAATTTCCAATTATCCACAGTAGCAAGGATAGAAACAGCATGAACAAATGGAATTCCTGTATTAGGGAACCTGATTCACAGGTATTTATGGAGTCTCTATGACTATTTTTTAATGTAATGAGTGCTTACTATGCATTAGGCTCTATGCTAGACATCAGACAAAATAAAGATAAGATATGGTCCTATCTTCAAGGAGAAAGCAATTTAATAGGGAGCTAAGACAGGTATAAAAACAACTAGAATACAAGACAGAACATAAGTACCAAGGTATAAATAGAAGTGTTACAAATTCTTAGAGGAAGACCAAGACTCAGAAATTTTCTTAGACCGTCATTAGGATCTAAGGTTTCAAAAAGGAATTTCAAAAGGTAGGGATGCATAGAAGAGCTAATTTGCAATAGAGAAGCATGGATGAAGTTACAGAGGTAGAAAAGCATAGATCATGGTTAGGATGCAGCAGGTACTCCAGTTGGGAACAAACATAGTACATGTGTAGAGGAAATAAAAGATGATTATTTTATTTAAAGATTATGGAGGGGGGGACCTTCAAGATGGCAGAGGAGTAAAACGTGGAGATCACCCTCCTCCCCACAAATACATCAAAAATACATCTACAAGTGGAACAGCTCCCACAGAACACCCATTGAACGCTGGTAGAAGACCTCAGACTTCCCAAAAGGCAAGAAAATCCCCACATACCTGAGTAGGGAAAAAGAAAAAAGAAATAAACAGACAAAAGAATAGGGACAGGACCTATACCTCTGGGAGGGAGCTGTGAAGGAGGAAATGTTTCCACACACTAGGAAGCCCCTTCACTGGCAGAGATGGGGGATGGGGGGGAAGCTTCAGAGTCACAGAGGAGAACACAGTAACAGGGGTGCAGAGGGCAAAGCAGAGAGATTCCTGCACAGAGCATAGGTGCCGACCAGCACTCATCAGCCTGACAGGCTTGTCTGCTCTCCCACCGGGGTGGGGTGGGGCGGGTGGGGGCTGGAAGCTAAGGCTCAGGCTTTGAAGGTCAGACCTCAGGGAGAGGACTGGGGATGGCTTCGTGAACACAGCCTGAAGGAGGCTAGTGTGCCACAGCTAGCCGGGAGGGAATCTGGGAAAAACTCCAGTCCTGACTAAGAAGCAAGAGACCATTGTTTGGGGGAGCACGAGGAGAAGGGATTCCTTCCCTGTCTGCCCACAGAAGGCAGAGCACCACCTAAAAGAGCTCCAGAGACAGGCACAAGCTGCAGCTATCAGCTCAGACACCAGACATGGGCATGAAATGCTAACACTGCTGCTGCAGCCACCAAGAAGCCTGTGTGCAAGCAAAGGTCACTATCCACACCGCCCCCCAAGAGCCTGTGCAACCCACCACTGCCAGTGTCCCGTGAAACACGGACAACTTCACCAGGAGAACACACGGCACGCCTCAGGTTGTTGTAATGTCACACTGGCCTCTGTTGCCACAGGCTTGCCCTGCATTCCAGTTATAACTATTGTACTCCTCCCTCCCCCACCATGAGTGAGCCAGAGCCCCTTAATCAGCCGCTGCTTTAACCCCGTCCTGTCTGGGCGGGAAGAGAAGCCTGAGAACAACTTACATGCAGAGGTGGGGCCAAAACCAAAGCTAAACCCAAGGAACTGTGTGAACAAAGGAGAAAAAGGGAAATTTCTCCGTGCAGCATCAGTAACAGCAGATTAAATCCCCACAACCAACTTGAGGTACCCTGCATCTGTGGAACACCTGAAGAGACAATGAATCAACCCAAAACTGAGGCAGTAGACTTTGGGAGCAACTGTAGACTTGGGGTTTGCTGTCTGCGGCTGACTTGTTTCTGATTTTTACGTTTATGTTAGTATAGTTATTAGCATTTATCTTCATTGATACATTTGTTTATTGGTTTGGTTGCTCCTTTTTAAAAAAAATATTTTAATAATTTTATTTTATTTTTAATTATTTACTTCTTTCTTTTTTTCCTCCCTTTTCTTCTGAGCTGTGTGGGTGACAGGGTCTTGGTGTTCTGGCCTGGTGTCAGGCCTGAGCCTCTGAGGTGGGAGAGCCGAGTTCAGGACACTGGATAACCAGAGAACTCCTGGTCCCACGTAATATCATTCGGTGAGAGTTCTCCCAGAGATCTCTGTCTCAATGCTAAGACCCAGCTCCACCCAGCGACCAGCAAGCTCCAGTCCTGGATGCCCCATGCCAAACAACTAGCAAGACAGGAACATAACCCCACCCATTAGCAAACAGGCTACTTAAAATCATACTAAGTTCACAGACACCCCAAAACATACCACCGAACGCAACCCTGCCCACTGGAAAGACAAGAGCCAGCCCCACCCAGCAGAACACAGGCACCAGTCCCCTCACCAGGAAGCCTACAGAAGCCTGTGAACAAAACTTACCCACTAGGGGCGGACACCAAAAACAACAGGAACTACGAACCTGCAGCCTGCAAAAAGGAGACCCCAAACACAGTAAGTTAAACAACATGAGAAGACAGAGAAACACACAGCAGATGAAGAAGCAACGTAAAAATCCACCAGACCAAACAAATGAAGAGGAAATAGGCAGTCTACCTGAAAAAGAATTCAGAGCAATGATAGCAAAGTTGATACAAGATCTTGGATATAGAATGGAGAAAAAAAAAAAAACATTTACCAAGGACCTAGAAGAACCAAAGAGCAAACAAACAATGATGAACAACACAATAAATGAAATTAAAAATTCTCTAGAAGGAAGCAATAGCAGAATAACTGAGACAAAAGAACGGATAAGTGATCTGGAAGATAAAATAGTGGAAATACCCACCACAGAGCAGAATAAAGAAAAAAGAATGAAAAGAATTGAGGACAGTCTTAGAGACTTCAGGGACAATATTAAACCTACAAACATAAGAATTATACAGGTCCCAGAAGAAGAAGAGAAAAAGAAAGGAACTGAGAACATATTTGAAAAGATTATAGTTGAAAACTTCCCTAATATGAGAAAGGAAATAGTCAACCAAGTCCAGGAAGCTCAGGAATCCAATATATGATAAATCCAAGGAGAAATACGCCAAGACACATATTAATCAAACTATCAAAAATTAAATACAAGGAAAAATATTAAAAGCAGAAGGGAAAAGCAACAAATAATATACGAGGGAATCCTCATAAGGTTAACAGCTGATTTTTCTGCAGAAACTCTGCAAGCCAGAAGGGAATGGCAGGACATATTTAAAGTGATGAGAGGGAAAAACCTACAACCAAGATTACTCTACCCAGCAAGGATCACATTCAGATTTGACGGACAAATTGAAACACTTACAGACAAAGCAAAAGTTAAGAGAATTCAGCACCACCAAACGAGCTTTACAACAAATCCTAAAGGAACTTCTCTAGGCAGGAAGCACAAGAGAAGAAAAAGACCTACAAAAACAAACCCAAAGCAATTAAGAAAATGGTTACAGCAACATACTATCAATAATTACCTTAAATGTAAATGGATCAAATGCCCCAACCAAAACACATAGACTGGCTGAATGGATAAAAAACAAGGCCTGTATGTATGCTGTCTACGGGAGACCCACTTCAGACCAAAGGACACATGCAGACTGAAAGTGAGAAGATGTAAAAAGATATTCCATGCAAATGGAAATCAAAAGAAAGCTGGAGTAGCAATTCTCATATCAGACAAAATAGACTTTAAAATAAAGACTATTACAAGAGACAAAGAAGGACACTACATAATGATCAAGGGATCAATCCAAGAAGAAGATATAACAATTGTAAATATTTATGCACCCAACATAGGAGCACCTCAATACATAAGGCAAATGCTAACAGCCAAAAAAGGGGAAATCGACAGTAACACAAGAATCGCAGGGGATAGTAACACCCCAGTTTCACCAATGAACAGATCATCCAAAATTAAAAACAATAAGGAAACACAAACTTTAAATGACACATTAAACAAAATGGACTTAATTGATATTTATAGGACATTCCATTCAAGAACAACAGAATACACTTTCTTCTCAAGTGCTCATGGAACATTCTCCAGGATAGATCACATCTTGGGTCACAAATCAAGCCTTGGTAAATTTTAAAAAACTGAAATTGTATCAAGTATCTTTTACGACCACAAAGAAATGAAACTAGATATTACAGTAAAAAAAATCTGTAAAAAAAAACAAACACATGGGGGCTAAACAATACACTACTAAATAACCAAGAGATAACTGAAGAAATTTAAAAATACCTAGAAACAAATGACAATGAAAACACGATGACCCAAAACCTATGGGAAGCAGCAAAAGGAGTTCTAAGAGGGAAGTATATAGCAATAGAATCCTACCTCAAGAAACAAGAAACATCTCAAATAACCTAACCTTACGCCTAAAGCAATTACAGAAAGAACAACAAAAAAACGCCAAAGTTAGCAGAAGGAAAAAAATCATAAAGATCAGATCAGAAATAAATAAAAATGAAATGAAGGAAACAATAGCAAAGGTCAATAAAACTAAAAGCTGGTTCTTTGAGAATATAAACAAAATTGATAAATAGGCAGACTCACCAAGAAAAAAAGGGAGAAGACTCAAATCAATAGAATTAGAAATGAAAAAGAAGTAACAACTGTTACTGCAGAAATACAAAGGATCATGAGGGATTACTACAAGCAACAGTATGCCAATAAAATGGACAACCTGGAAGAAATGGACAAATTCTTAGAAAAGCACAACCTGCCGAGACTGAACCAGGAAGAAATAGAAAATATGAACAGATCAATCACAAGCACTGAAATTGAAACTGGGATTAAAAATCTTCCAACAAACAGAAGTCCAGGACCAGATGGCTTCACAGGCGAATTCTATCAAACATTTACAGAAGAGCTAACACTTATCCTTCTCAAACTCTTCCAAAATATAGCAGAGGGAGGAGCACTCCCAAATTCATTCTACGAGGCCAACAAATGGACTTGAGGACACGGAGAGAGGGAAGGGTAAGCTGGGACGAAGTGAGAGAGTAGCACTGACATATATACACTACCAAATGTAAAATAGATAGCTCGTGGGAAGCAGGTGCATCGCACAGGGAGATCAGCTGTGTGCTCTGTGACCACCTAGAGGGGTGGCATAGGGAGGGTGGGAGGCAGACGCAAGAGGGAGGGGATATGGGGATATATGCATACACTTAGCTGATTCACTTTGTTATACTGCAGAAACTAACACAACATTGTAAAGCAATTATACAACAGATTTTAAAAAAAAAACTTTAAAAATAAATAAATAAAGATTATGGAGGACCTTAAGTCTAAGGAATTTGGTCTTTATTTACAGGGTGCCACTGAAAATTATTGAGCAAGATACTATAATCAGTTAGATTATTCCAGTATTCTTAGAGGTAATGAAGGCTTGGACCAGGGTAGTGAGGTAAAGATGGAAGGGGAGACAGCTGGCAACAATATTACAGAGGTAGAATTGACCAGATGTGGCACATGACTAAATACAGGGGGAGAAGAAGGAATTCATGAATCTAAGATTACAGTCTTAGATAGCTGTATATATCCAAAGACAGCAGAAAAGTGGATGTGGGCTATGAGAGAGATCAGAGCTAGAGATATAGATTTGGGTATGGAGAGCTGAAGCTAAGAAAACAGTTGATGAATTTCTGAGGGGATAGTGTACAACAGAAATAAAAGAAGGGAGCAGAGATTAAATTCAACAAATGTTTATTGAAAACTTACTATGTACCAAGCATGTTCATGGGTGTTAAGGATAAAATGGAGAATGAGATAAACAGTACCTGCCCTCATCAACATTTATTTGGGAAAAGAGACTACCAATAACATAAATAAAAAAGGAACTGTCAGAGCAATAGGATTAAGAGAGTATGTCATACATAGAAAACAAATTAACAATTACCAAAGAGGAAGCGAGGTGGGGGAGGGATAAACTAGGAGTTTGGGATTAGCAGATACAAACTACTATACATAGAACAGATAAAAAAACAAGGTTCTACTGTATAACACAGGGAACTATATTCAATATCTTGTAATAAACCATAATGGAAAAGAATACGATAAAGATATATAGATAGATACATAGATATATCTGAATCACTTTGCTGTACACCAGAAACTAACAACACCACACTGTAAATCATCTATACTTCAATTTAAAAAAAAGAGAGTATGTCATTAGAAGCCAAAGAGAAAGTTTCTAGAAGGAAAAAGTAGTATTATATTCTCTCGTGCTAGAGAGAGCAGAGGACAAAATGGACTGAGGGAAAAAATCATTAGACTTGATCATTAAAAGGTTACTAGCAGGGCTTCCCTGGTGGTGCAGTGGTCAAGAATCCGCCTGCCAATGCAGGGTACATGGGTTCGAGCCCTGGTCCAGGAAGATCCCACATGCCGCGGAGCAACTAAGCCCATGTGCCACAACTACTGAGCCTGCGCTCTAGAGGCCATTAGCCACAACTACTGAAGCCCACATGCCTAGAGCCCGTGCTCTGCAACAAGAGAAGCCACCACAATGAGAAGCCCGCGCACCGCAATAAAGAGTAGCCCCTGCTCACTGCAACTAGAGAAATCCTGCGCTCAGCAACAAAGACCCAACGCAGCCCAAAATAAATACATTTATTTAAAAAAAGGTCACTAGTGATATTCAAAAGAGCAGTTTATAGAATCAGATGCAAAAATCATCAAGAGGGAAGTAGGTGGTGATGCCAAAAACCTTAGAGTCATTCTTTTTCTCTCTTATCCTACATCTGGTTTGTCAGAGAATTCTGTCAGCTTTATTTTCATATTCTATACAGAATCTGACCACTTCTCACCACCCATACTTCCTTCATCCTGGTCCAGGCCACCACCATCTCTTGCCTAGATTATTTCAGTAGCCTCCTAACTGGTCTCCCTGCTTCCACCCTTGCATCCAGCTCAGTCTATTCAACACAGTGGCCGAGTGATTTTATTAAAATACAAGTCAGATCTTGACACTCCTTTTCCCCAAACCCTCCCACTGGCTCCCCATCTCACTTAGACTTAATGACACAAATCTTCACAATGAACTACAATGTCTTTCTTACATGATCTGTTTCCCCACTACTTCCTTGATCACATCTCCTGTTTTCCCTAATATTCCCTCTGCTCCAGCCACATTAGTCTCTTTGCTTTTCCTCAAACACCACACATATGCTCCTACCCCCCACACCAGAGCCTTTGCATTTGCTACTCCCTCTGTCTGGAATGCTCTTTTTAAAGGTATCCTCATAACCATATCCCTCATTTCCTCAGGTCTCTACTCAAAAACTTCCTTCTCACTGAGGCCCTCTCTGGCCACCTTGTATAAAATTCCAACCCTTCATTCCTCCTCTAAAACATTTAATACTACCCTTTCCTACTTAGTTTTCTCTTTAGCACTTATCACCACCTTTGGGTTCCATCCAGCCTACCATCTATCAAGCTAAGTTTTACTGTTTTAAAAGGCTGAAAAAAATCAAAAAAAGAATACTTTATGACACAAAAATTATATGAAAGTCAAATTTCAGTGTTCCTAAATATAAAGTTTTGTTGGAACAAAGCCATGCCAATTTGTTTACATATGGTCTACGCCTACTTTCATGGTACAACAGCAGAGTTCAGTAGCTGCAAGAGAGACGTCTGTATGGCCTAGAAAACCTAAAGTATTTACTATGTGGTTCTGTATAGACAATTTGCTGACCTCTCTAATATACCATAATATTTATCTTTTTATTGTCTGTCTCTCCTAGTAGAATATAAACTCTGTGGGGGTAGGGGGTTTTGTCTATTTGCCTAGGACAGTATTTAACATGTAGTAGACAATTAATAAATATTTTTTGAATGAATGAATACTAAAAAATATAGGCAGTAATTTTAGGTTATAAAGTTTGGTGATGAAAGGAAGGACAAACTATAATTTGGGGAGGATGACAAGGTTGAAGAAAGGTTTTTGAATAAAGAAGGCCTAAAAATAATTGTAGTGACAGGGGAAAGAAACAGTAGAGAGATAAAAATGAAAGAGACAGGGTTGAGATTTGTAGGGAAGGTCCCCTGGGAAAGTAACTTCATTCTCAGAGATAAGGGAGAAGAAAGAATGGATAAAGAGAGAAGGTGATCAGGCTTCCCTGGTGGCGCAGCGGTTGAGAGTCTGCCTGCTGATGCAAGGGATACGGGTTCGTGCCCCGGTTCAGGAGGATCCCACATGCCGCGGAGCGGCTAGGCCCGTGAGCCATGGCTGCTGAGCCTGCGCGTCCGGAGCCTGTGCTCCGCAACGGGAGAGGCCGCAGTGGTGAGAGGCCCGCGTACCGCAAAAAAAAAAAAAAAAAAAAAAAAAAGAGAGAGAGAGAAGGTGATAAAGTTCATGTCAGTGGCTACAAGCCCAGGAAATTAGAAGATAAGGTTTTCTGCTAAAAGGAAGGATAAGGCATAGGGGCTTAGGGATAAAAAAATGTTTTGGAATCACCAAAGATTGGTGAGGAGTATGACAGAAAGTCAACAAGAGTCAGTTTTACTTAGTGCCTATATGAAAACTACGAAATTTTAGCAGATTCAATAAATATGGTTTCACAAAATTTCTGAACAGTACTCAAGTAGATCAAGGGAAGGTGTGAAAAAAGCAGACAATAAAAATTAACAAGACTAGGTGGGAATAGCAAAATAGTAAAATATGATGAACTGTGTAACTGTTTCACCTTTCTTCATCTGTCTAAGTGCACAATAGAGTATTCCTTACATATGGAGGTATCAAATCAATGTCCGCTAAGTTTAAGACAGGAAGGATGAAATGGAGAAATATACTAACAGTAATCAACAAGGCAATCTGGCCTTAAATGATATAATCACAAACTGAGTATACATATTAGGACCTGCCTGGTTTCCTGCTCTCTTCTTCCTGTCCTTACTACTAATACCATTTGAACTCCCAATTATAAGTTCAGTCCTACACTAGGCTCTAGGACCAAACTTGACATTAGTTAGAGGAAATTTAAGAAGCAGTGCTTCAAGTCTTAGAAGACTGTACCATCTATTCACTTTGTATTCTTTTTCCGGTAACTGCATCCCAATCTGCCTCCCTATGCCTGAGCTCCAATCTTAAAAAGAGCCTCATGTTTCTTTCACTTTAGGTTTGGAGCTCGACCTTGCTCTTTCTAGTCTATCTACACATACCCCCAGTGATGCAAAGATTTGAGTCCTGCATCTGAGTCCAAATCTCTATGATTGAAGACCTGTTCCCTGCTGATATGCTTATGTGATGCCAACTACCTATGTGCCTAACTTATGGAACCTTTCCAACACTTAAATTTCCGCCATTGCCATAATCTTCTGATCTGCCCATGAGGATACCCTGATGCCAGCTGCCTGGCTGAGTCAAAGGCAACTTGTTCATCTCTGTAACTTCAGAGACTATCACAATATCTCATACTATGTTCTTTCTATCTTGACTAGGTGATTAGATATCCTTCCTTGGCCTGCAGATGTATCCATCCCCCCAGTTGGCATGTCTAGCTCCAGGTCCAGGTGCTTCCCAATCTGCCAGGTTAACATAAATCATAGAGTTACAAAAGCTCTATGATTACCTTCTTTACAGGTCTTTAAGTAAGCAGTAGGAAACTATCTTTCTGAAATAGGTTAACGGTATCCTGAGCAGAAATAAAATGAATTAGGTAACAAAATCTATGTGACATCTTCTTTTCAGGTCTTTAAGTAAATAGTAGTCAACTATCTTTCTGAAACACTTAAATGTTAGCCTGTGTAGAAATACGATGAATTAAGTAACCTTTCAACTTATCTTTCAGTACTGTGAATTTATAACAAACTAAATGGTAAATATTCTTTTGAAAGAAAATCTGAAGTATTTATTAAGGTAAACAACCCTTCAAAGTAAACAAATCTTCAAAGAAAATGTCTAAAATTACAACCCTTAATCACACACTTTCCCCTAAATTTGTTATTAAAACTTAAAAAGCAACAAAAACCTTCATATTTTATCTAGATCCATACTTGTACTTCTTGTTTTTCGTCTTACCACAAGACAATACGCCCCACCCCATTATGTGCATACTATATAATAACCAAAGGAAGAAATGTCCCAAATGCTTTGGGGAGCATGAATGGCTCTATCCTCAAGCAAGTTTTATCCCTTTTACCTTCTAGAATTTTGTCCTGATAAGAAATCAAATGCTGAATTTTTTTTTTTTTTTTTTTTGCGGTACACGGGCCTCTCACTGTCACAGCCTCTCCCGTCACAGAGTACAGGCCCTGGATGCGCAGGCCCGGCGACCATGGCCCACGGGCCCATCCGCTCCACGGCACGTGTGATCCTCCCGGACCAGGGCACGAACCCGCATCCCCCGCATTGGCAGGCGGACTGCCAACCACTGCGCTGCCAGGGAAGCCCCTGAACATTTTTTTAGATTGGTTGGAAAGGCAAAAGATAACCCAGAAAGTAAAAGAACGATATTTCATCAAAGTGTTTGGTCTCACTGAATGCTTGACCCAAAAAAATGTGTACCTTAAAATTTATTCTGCTTCAAAGGACAATACTGAAGATGGTTAGCAGCAGATAACTTTGTTCATGAATAGCAATGATATATTACCTTTCAGAACAGGGTGTTAAAAATAAACAGTAAGTAATGGAATTAAGAGTCTCCAAATTTTCTCTCCTTTTGGGAAGTTCCATTCATTAATGTTTATAGTGTGCAAGTCAGGATAATATCAATTTGACTTTGTTCTGTATGAAGTAACTCTCAGACATCCTAACCTAACAGCCAAGAAGTCACACCACTACAACCATCTCTCTGCCATTGCCCATAAAAACATTTGCTGCCTTTGAAAAATAGATAAATCAAAGGACCTTATCAAGTTGTTCCAAATGCAGGTAACAAGAAGCCACGTTCCTCTGTAGCTTGGCAAAGTCCACGTACGTTTGATCACATGCATAAAGTCTCAGAGAACAGTAGTACCAGTGTAGGGCATCAGCATAATCTTGTACCTAAAGTTTAAAAAGAAATAACAAAATAACAGAGATATCTCTATATTTGACCCTAATTGTTCCAAGTCACCTTTAGAAACAAACATATGGCACTGTTTACATTTTTAGGCAGCCAAAACACAACATCCTCTTTAGTTGAATGCTAAGTGCATTTTATTATCAGCCTTGATGAATATAAAGTTATAGATAAAGTGGCAATCAATATTCTCTCTTCTTCCCTCACATTAGAGGTTTCACGGAAACCAACAAAATTAAAAGGCAACCTATGGGGCTTCCCTGGTGGTGCAGTGGTTGAGAGTCCGCCTGCCGATGCAGGGGATACGGGTTCGTGCCCTGGTCCGGGAAGATCCCACATGCCGTGGAGCGGCTGGGACCGTGAGCCATGGCCGCTGAGCCTCCGTGTCCAGAGCCTGTGCTCCGCAACGGGAGAGGCTACAACAGTGAGAGGCCCATGTACCGCAAAGGAAAAAAAAAAGGCAACCTATGAAATCAGAGAAAATATCTGCAATATTTTGGGGGGTTAATATCCAAAATAAATAAGGAAATACTACAACTCAGTAGCAAAAAATAAAAACAAGAACAAAAACAAAACCCGATCAAAAATGGGCAAAGGATCTGGACAGAGTTTTCCAAATAAGACATACAAATGGCCAACAGGTACATGAAAAGGTGCTCAACATCACTTATCATCAGGAAAATTCAAATCAAAACCACAATGAGATATCACTTCACGTCTGCTACAATGGCTAACATCAGAAGGACAAGAGATAACAAATGGTAGTGAGGATGTAGAGAAAAGGGAAACCTTATACACTGTTGGTGGGAATGTAAACTGGTATAGCCACTATGGAAAACAGTTGGAGATTTCCCAAAAAATTAAAAATAGAACTACCATACAATCCAGTAATTCCACTTCTGTGTGGGATACCCAAAGAAAATGAAATCATTATCTCAAAGAGATAATTGTACTTCCATGTCCACTGCAGCAAGCCAAGGTATGGAAACAACCTAAGTTGCTGTTTACTGATGAATGTGGGTAAAGAAAGTACAGTTATATGTATACAATGGAATATTAGCCTTAAAAAAGAACGAAATCCTATCATTTGTGACAACATGGATGAACTTGAAGGACATTATGCTAAATGATATAAGCCAGAAAGAGAAAGACAAACTGATAACTGCATGGTTATCACTTATCTGTAGAATCTGAAGTAAAGAAAGAAAAGTCAAACTCATAGAAACACAGAGTAAAATGGTGTTTCCCAGGGGTTTCAGGGTGGGGGAAATGGAGAATGGTTGGTAAAAGGGTACAAACTTTCAGTTATAAAATGAAAAAGGTCCGAGGATCTAATATATACATTAGATATATGGTGACTATAGTTTGTAATACTGGATTGTATAATTGAATTTTGCTAAGAGAGCAGAACTTAAATGTTCTCACCAAAAAGAAAAAAGGTAAATATGTGAGGTGATGGACATGTAAAATTAATCATTAGAACCCTTTCACAATGTATATGTATATCAAATCAAATCATCACACTGTACACTTTAATCATATTTTTGGCAATTGTACCTCAATAAAGCTGAAAAAAATGAAATTTCACATATGGAATGGAGAGTCTGAGAGGGTGATGAGCCACCCTAGAAAACTCAGAATACAATTTAAAAGTTATTAAAACAACAATAAAAATTTAAAATGAGAACACCCATAATTTACCATTCGAATACAGCTATTTTCATTTTCCACATTCCATTTTAATTTTACCCTTCTGTATTTGTATATAGTTGTAATCATACCTTATATTACAATTTCATTTTCTATTCTTTCCATTTAACTTCATTTTGTAAATATTACTCTATGTTGCTATGTAGGATAAGAAAATGTAAGATATTCAGTAAATTTCCAGGTTTTTCACTATTTTAATTAAATGCTATGTTTTTACACAAAAATATTTTCTTACTTTTGAGGCACTTTAAAATTTTCGATGGTAGGAAGCTATTAGGAAAAATCTCATAGAAATGACCTGGATAACTTTTTTTAAGATATGAAAATTAAGATTGCTCATGCACACCAAGGTAAGGTAGATGAGTCCCCTGTACCTTACCAAGAAATTTCACATTTTTCAATGAAAGACAGGAGTAATTAGTACCTAAAAGGAATAAAACTCACTCCCTACTAGAAACAACTGTGCTGAGGAGGTATAACACTGCCTTTGACTATTTAGAATTAAGATTACATTTTTTGGGCTTCCCTGGTGGCACAGTGGTTGAGAGTCCGCCTGCCGATGCAGGGGACATGGGTTCGTGCCCCGGTCCGGGAAGATCCCACGTGCCACGGAGCAGCTGGGCCCGTGAGCCATGGCTGCTGAGCCTGCGCATCCGGAGCCTGTGCTCTGCAACAGGAGAGGTCACAACAGTGAGAGGCCCACGTATCGGAAAAAAAAAAAAGATTACATTCTTCTACAGTGTTGGAAGTGGGAGTTAAAAAAATTATCCTGCAAGGCTGGAAAATGAGAGAAAAAAAGATTCAATACGAGAAGGAAATTCTGAAATAATTTTTTACTTGCTCAGTAAAGAAAGAGACCCTCTAAAAGAAAATAAGAATATCATTCTATTTTGTGGCACCTTAATGTATAAAACAAGATGTTTTGATATATGTATACACTGTGAAATGACCACCACAATTAACATATCCATCCTTCTGCAATGTCTAATCTGATGTTAATACTATACAGTATATTTCTGATCCTAGACATATTTTTCATCTCTGGAAGTTTCATTTGGGTCTTTTATATCTTCCATGTCTCTACCTAACTTTTTGAATATATGGAATACAATTATAAGAGCTATTTTAATGTCCTCTATTAATGTTAACTTCTATATTAGTTTTAATTGTTGCTTCTTTTCTTCATTATAGGTTGTATTTTCCTGCCTGTTTGTATGCTTGGTAATTTATTATCAGACGCCAGATGTTATAAACTTTACCTTGTTGGGTGCTGGATAGTTCTGCATTCTGGTAAATATCCTTGACCTGTACTCTGGCAAGCATTTAAATTCCTTGGGATCAATCTGATACTTTCAGGTCATACTTTTATGATTTTTCAGGTAGGTCTGGAACAGTGCTCAGTTTAGGACTAATTACTCCCCACTACCAAAACAAGATCTTTCTGAATTCTCTATCCAATGCCCCATGAATTAGAAGTTTTCCAGTCTGGCTGGTATGAACAGGTTCTATTCCCAGACCTGTGTGACTGCTAGGCACTGTTCTAATACTTTTAGATGGTGACTCCTCTGGCTTTAGGTATTTTCATCCAATATTATCCTGATCAGTACTCTGCTAAACACTTGAGAAGGATTCTCTGATTGTTTGAGTTCTCTTTCTTGCTCTGTTCTCTCTGATACTCTGTCCTATGAATTCTAGCTATCTTGGTGTTTCCAGACTCTCAGCTCCAACTCCTCAAATTAGGAAGCCTGCTAGGATCCACCTCAGTTTCTTTCCTTTTTTTTTAAACATCTTTATTGGAGTATAATTGCTTTACAATGGTGTGTTAGTTTCTGCTGTATAACAAAGTGAATCAGCCTTATGTATACATATATCCCCAAATCCCCTCCCTCTTGCAACTCCCTCCCACCCTCCCTATCCCACCCCTCTAGGTGGTTACATAACACTGAGCTGATCTCCCCAAGTGATGTAGCTGCTTCCCACTAGCTACTGATTTTACATTTAGTAGTGTATATATGTCAATGCCACTCTCTCACTTTGTCCCAGCTTACCCTTCCCTGTCCCCATGTCCTCAAGTCCATTCTCTACATCTGTGTCTTTATTCCTGTCCGGCCCCTAGGTTCTTCAGAACCACTTTTTTTAGATTCCATATATATATATATATATATATGGAATCTAATATATATATATGTGTGTGTGTGTGTGTGTTAGCATATGGTATTTGTTTTTCTCTTTCTGACTTACTTCACTCTGTATGACAGACTCCAGGTCCATGCACCTCACTACAAATAACTCAATTTTCTTTCTTTTTATGGCTGAGTAATATTACACTGTATATATGAGCCACATCTTCTTTATCCATTCATCTGTTGATGAACACTTAGGTTGTTTCCATGTCCTGGCTATTGTAAATATACCTGCAATGAACATTGTGGTACATGACTCTTTTTGAATTATGGTTTTCTCAGCATATATGCCCAGGAGTGGGATTGCTGGGTCATATGGTAGTTCTATTTTTAGTTTAAGGAACCTCCATACGGTTCTCCATAGTGGCTGTATCAATTTGCATTCCCACCAACAGTGCAAGAGGGTTCCCTTTTCTCTACACCCTCTCCAGCATTTACTGTTTGTAGATTTTTTGATGATGGCCTTTCTGACCAGTGTGAGGTGATACCTCATTGTAGCTTTCTCTGGCTTTTCTCTAATGATTAGTGATGTTGAGTATCCTTTCATGTGTTTGTTGGCAATCTGTATATCTTCTTTGGAGAAATGTCTATTTAGGTCTTCTGCCCCTTTTTGGATTGGGCTGTTTGTTCTTTTTGGTATTGAGGTGCATGAGCTGCTTGTATATTTTGGAGATTAATCCTTTGTCAGTTGCTTCATTTGCAAATGTTTTCTCCCATTCTTAACGTTGTCTTTTCATCTTCCTTATAGTTTCCTTTGTTGTGCAAAAGCTTTTAAGTTTCATTAGGTCCCATTTGTTTATTTTTGTTCTTATTTCTATTTCTCTAGGAGGTGGGTCAAAAAGGATCTTACTGTGATTTATGTCATAGTCCACTTCAGTTTCTACTCCTATGCTACAACCTGGAAACTCAAGGTAGTAAGCTGAACAACTGCAGTGCTCACCTTGTTTATTTCCTATCTACCAGAGATCACTCTCCATTGCCTAATGTCCAGTGTCTTAAAAACCATTTTTTCATGTATTTTGTCTTGTTTTTTTGGAGGTAGGGAGAGGGAGCAAAGTGTTATTCAGGCAAGGACATCAACCAGGTCTCTTACATTTTTGTTGGAAGTGGAAATCCACTAAAACAGTACGTCCTTTCTTACACATACACACACAAATGCATATGGATTAGAAGGCAATATATAAAATTTTAAGAGTGATTGGATTAAGAATGACTATTCTTTTTAAAAAACTCATCTGTGGTTTCAAATTTTCTACAGTAATCCTGGACTGTTTTGTAAAAAGAAAAAAATATTACTCCTTTTTTTGCATTTTTATTACACCACAATGTTTTTAAAAGGTTTTTTTAAGAGCAGTTTTGGGATCACAGCAAAATTGAGAGGAATGTACAGATATCTGCTAGATACCTCCTGACCCCACACATGTATAGCCTCCCCCATCATCAACATCCTCTACCAGAGTGGTGTATTTGTTACAACTGATGAACTTACATTAGGGTTCACTCTTGGTGTTGTACATTCTATCGGTTTAGACAAATGGATAATGACATGCATCCATCATTATAGTATCATTCAAAGTATTTTCCCTGCCCTAAAAATCCTCTGTGCTCCATACCTCAATTTTTAAAGGAAATAAAACCCTCTTTCTTGCTCCTCATGTTAAAATAAATTATACTTTCCTATATCTTTTTTTTTTTTTGCGGTATGTGGGCCTCTCACTGCTGTGGCCTCTCCCACTGCGGAGCACAGGCTCCGGACGTGCAGGCTCAGTGGCCATGGCTCACGGGCCCAGCTGCTCCATGGCATGTGGGATCCTCCCGGACCGGGGCACAAACCCATGTCCCCTGCATCGGCAGGCGGTCTCTCAACCACTGCACCACCAGGGAAGCCCTTCCCATATCTTAATATCAGTGATGTCATTTCCCTACACTGTAAACTCCCAATGGGGATGAATCACATCTTATTATTTTTATTTTATTTTTTAAAAAATACATAAGTTACTTTATTTATTTTTGGCTGTGGTGGGTCTTTGTTGCTGCATGTGGGCTTTCTCTAGTTGCAGCGAGTGGGGGCTACTCTTCACTGTGGTGTACAGGCTTCTCATTGTGGTGGCTTCTCTTGTTGCAGAATATGGGCTCTAGGCACGTGGGCTCAGTAGTTGTGGCTCGCGGGCTCTAGAGTGTAGGCTCAGTAGTTGAGGCGCATAGGCTTAGTTGCTTTTGCAGCATGTGGGATCTTCCTGGACCAGGGCTCAAACCCGCGTCCCCTGCATTGGCAGGCAGATTCTTAACCAGTGTGCCACCAGGGAAGTCCACATCTTAGTATCTTTAAATAAATTCTTGTCCAATGCCCATTAAATTCTACATTATAAATATTTAATAAATAGACAGTACCTAAGCAGAAAGAGATTATTAGAGTACTTGATGCTCTATGATTTTTATAGTGAATACATTGTTTTATTTGTTGGGGTGAAGAAAGAATATAAAGAATGAAAATAGATTATTCCCAAACCTCAAAACTTTTGGCAGCTTTTTTCCACAAAATGTTGTGTAAACAGCCTACTAATTCTGTTGTCAGTTGTCTTCCTGTTTGGTGACCTGAAAAAAAAACAAGTTGTAAAAACAAGAATCAAGATCTATTACATTAAATAAAGAGCACTAACTGTGCTCTTCAGAACCTGTAATCTTTAAGTAATGGCTACAAACACAATCACATTCAGACAGGTTTTCATCATCAATTTTAGATTTACTAGCAAAATTGATTATGTAATACAATCAGAGTTTGCTAGAATCTCTGTAATTCGCCCATCAATCTATAATAGTTTTCCAGCCTAGTCTCTTTTTAACGTATTTTCTAAGTTCCAAATTTGATCATCATCTGGTGCCTTAATGTTATTATCAATGAATAGACAGCAATGCTAGAAATCATTAATAAGAAGTGTTTATACTATTATGTACTAACTAGATCAGATTAAGTTCCCAAGAAAGGCCAATTATACCTTAAAGCCTTTGTAAAATACTTTAAGACCATGTTTACACATAAACTCTATTACTTTAAATTGTAACTCATGTCTGACTGTTTCTGGTCTAGACATGTACAGGGTTCAAATACGTTATCACACACTAAGGTAAAGTTTAAGCTATAATAGAATTCTATACCCCTTTCACTTCCACCCCTTTGGCACTATCAATTTCCATGCAAGTCTTGATTAGAAAACTGAGAGTCTGACCCCTCAGCAGACATAGTCTGTTCCATGACTTAGTTAAAAATACTCACATGAGAGTAAAATCCACATAAAGCATCTACTTAAAATATTATACTTTGAAAGTGTAAGTATATAATTAGATATCACAATATAACTTGGGTTAACTGTAATTTTAGAAAATTAGTTATTCTGGATAGCAAAGTTTTCTAGTTACCTGGCAGTTTACTTTCATTAAACATAAAATAATTTTTTATTTTAAAAAGTCTAAATCATTTAAAGTTCTTAATTTTTCTAAAAATTATGTTTTATGAATTATGTTTTTCTAAACATACATTCTAGTTTTCTAAAGCACAATTTAACTTTTGTTTGACTATTCAAGGTCAACCTAACAACTATTGTATTTTATTGTACTGATAGTATATCATAATGATGCCTTCAGTAATTATTATGTAGTACAGATTATTATACTTTTTTAAATACTTGAAATTGTTTTATACAATTTATAAGGTTTTTCCCTCCCTTGTGATCAGGTTATCTGTATATTTCCCTGTAGGTCCTTTCTCCCTTTATAATATGCTACCATTAAAATGCTGAGGGTTGGAAAACCAGATAACCAAGCTTAACAACGCTGGGTCTAAAAACAACTGGATTCTTAGTGAGGATATGGAAGAAGGGTGTCATCAGTAAAATACAATTCATAGAATCTAGAGTTCAATAGAGTCTTAGAAATTATCTAGTCAAAAGAATTCCTTTAAAAAAATAAATGACTCTTTTTATAAAAACATGATACATACTTATAAAAATTCAAGCAATCTGGTAAAAAACAAAGAAAGCAATAAATCACATAAACTGCCACCACTCAGAATAAATTCCAGTGTTAACATTAGTGACTATCATTCCAGTTATATCTCTATATATGTATAGAGTAGGAAAGACAGATCAGGGCAAGAATTTTCTAATAAATGGATCATACTCTCTGTGTTCTTCAGGGTATAGGATTCTACAGAGAGATGGGGGAATTAATGGTATGCTGAGATCTGGCTCTACAACTCTGCTTTAACCACAGCAACTCTAGTCTATTTTATTGGGGGCAGGGTTCATATACAATTGTATCACAAAAGGATGCTGCTGCTGCTGCTAAAAAGAAGTTAAAAAGTAGGAATGTAGTTCACAACCTTCATTTTATAGTTGGAAAAATCCAAGATCCAGAGATATTACTGACCTGTCTGAAGGTACGCAGCTAATTTGAGATCGAACTGAAACATGAAGTTAGGCTTATAATCTCACAATTTTCCATTACACTTGAGGATTAAGCTCAGAGGTCTGTTTTTGTTGATGTTTTGTTATCTTTGCTTAGCTTTCATTCTAGCTTGCCAAATATGTGGAATCTGGATAGG
Source organism: Kogia breviceps (assembly GCF_026419965.1). Taxonomy (NCBI): domain Eukaryota; kingdom Metazoa; phylum Chordata; class Mammalia; order Artiodactyla; family Physeteridae; genus Kogia; species Kogia breviceps. The sequence continues at coordinate 72,687,967 of NC_081330.1, read as the reverse complement.
TGAGTTGTTATAGTCAAAGGGTATTAAGGAGAAAAAAAAGGAAGTGAGAGGAAGGAAAAAATCTGTTGACTTGAGGAGTTTGCTACTGCTCTGACCTGCATCTCAGAACTACATGCGTATTAACACCTTTCTAAAACACCTGCAGAAATCCTACTGACCTATAATGATTTCTTCAATCTTCTCCCTGGCAAGCAATTCTTCCTTCCTTTGTAAAAGCATGTCAACATGGAGCAGTAGAGCTTTACCAACATTTTCTGATGACTTAAAATGTTCACAGATAATCTTCAGGAAATAAAACCCAACAGATTCTCTGTTCAATGAAACACAATTTTAAGTGGTGTGAATAAAATAACATTTTTAATTAACAAGGCAAAATTTTGAGTATGAGCAAAACAGACAAGATAAAACTATATCTGAACTTAGTTAATATCATTAAATGTCTAAATAGCCTATTGGTCAACAATAAATAATTTAATTCAATTTCTGTTTAATTTATCAAGCCACACACATTTTCTTTTTATGAACACATAGAGTCAGACAATCATTTCTCTACTAATATCTAATTGGTTCTTTTTCTCCAAAACTTATGTCAGTTTATAAATATTGGAACATGAGAGCCATAAAGTGAAGATACATGAACTGACATTACAAATTTACCAGTCCCTGTTCATGAGAACTTTTATGATATACTTTCTTAGCAACTTTCAAATATACCATACAGCACTGTTTACTACAGTCATCATGTACATTACATCCCCAGTATTTATTTATAACTGGAAGTTTCTATCTTTTGACCACCTTCTCAAGTCATTGTGCTGTATAGCTTAAACTTATACAGTGCTGAATGTCAATTATATCTCAATAAACCTGAAAGAAAAAGAAATTTACCAATTCCCTCTGCCAACAATTCCTTTAAAAATTTATTTATGCTTATTACACAAATAATATACCAGGAGATAATGATTATTTTAAATACAAATATTTCATGGATTGGAAGACTTAATATTGTTAAGATGGCAATATTCCCAAAGTGATATACAGATGTAATGCAATCCCTATGAAAATCCCAATGACATTTTTTGCAGAAATGAAAAATTCCATCCTAAAAATCAAACAGAATATCAAGGTACCCAGAAGAGCCAAAACAATCCAGAAACAGAAGAACAAAGCTGGAGGACTCATACTTCATGACTTCAAAACTTACTACAAAGATACAGTAATCAAAATAATGTGATACTGGCATACAGACACAAATATACCAATGGAATAGAATAGAGTCTAGAAATAAATTCTCACATATATGGTTGAATGATTTTTGACAAAGGTGCCAAGAGCATTCCATGGAGGAAAAAAAACCGTCTTGTCAATAAACAGTGCAGGGACAACTGGATATCCATAAGCAAAAGAATGAAATTGGACCTTTACCTTACACCATATACAAAAATGAACTCCAAACGGATCAAAGACCTAAATGGAAGAGCTAAAATATAAAACTTTTATAAGAAAATATAAGGGAAAAATCTTTACAACACTGGATTTGGCAATGATTTCTTTGATATGACACCAAAAGCACAAGTAACACCAGTAAAAATAAACTAGACTACGTCAAAATTTTAAAATTTTGTGTATCAAAGAACACAATCAACAGAGTGAAAAGGCAACCTATGAAATGGGAGAAAATATTTGCAAATCATACGTCTGATACAGAGTTAATATCCATATATATAAAGAACTCCTAAAACTCAACAACAAAAATCAACTGACTTAAAAATGGGCAAAGGGCTTGAATAGACATTTTTCCAAAGAAGATATACAAGTGGCAAAAATCACATGAAATACTTGACATCACTAATCATTGGGGAAATGCAAATCAAAGCCACAGTGAGATACATCTCACACCCATTAGGATGGCTACTGTCACAAAAACAAAAAATAACAAGGGTTGGCAAGAATGTGGGAATACTGGAAACCTGTGCACTGTTGCTGGGAATGTAAAATGGTACAGCCACTATGGAAAACAGTATCGTGATTCCTTTAAAAAATTAGGGCTTCCCTGGTGGCGCAGTGGTTGAGAATCCGCCTGCCGATGCAGGGGACACGGGTTCGTGCCCTGGTCCGGGAAGATCCCACATGCCGCGGAGCAACTAAGCCCGTGAGCCATGGCTGCTAGGCCTGCGCGTCCGGAGCCTGTGCTCCGCAACGGGAGAGGCCACAGCAGTGAGAGGCCCGCATACCGCAAAAAAAAAAAAAAAAAAAAAAAAAAAAAAAAAAAATTAAAAACAGAATTTCCATATGATCTACTAGTTCTACTTCTGGGTATAAACCCAAAATAACTGAAAGCAGGGTCTCAAAGAAATATTTTTACACCCACTTGCATAGCAGTATTATTCACAATAGCCAAAAGGTGCACGTAATACAAGTCTCCATTGATGGATGAATGGATAAACAAAATGCAGTATACACATACAGTGGAATATTATTCAGCCTTTCAAAAGGAGGAAATTCTGACACATGCTACAACACGAATGAACCTTGAGGACACTATGCTAAATGAAATACAATAGTAACAAAAGGAGAAATAGTGTATGATTTCACTAATATGAGGTACTTACAGTAGTCAAATTCATAGAGACAGAAAGTAGAATGGTGTATGCCAGGGACTGGGAAAGGGGAGAATAGGGACTTGATGCTTAATGGGTACAAAGTTTTAAATGGGCAAGATGAAAAGAGCTCTGGAGTTTGGTTAATGTACTTAACACTATGAATGTTAATTGTAACAAATTTAACAATGTGAATGTACTTAACACTGATGAACTGTACACTTAAAAATAGTTAACATGGTATGTTTTATGCTTTGTGTATTTTACCACAATTTAAAACTTCAAAAAAATTTTAATTAAAAAATGAAAATATCATAAATCAGTATTGAGCTTTTCTGCATCTATTGAAAAATGATCATATGGTTTTTATTCATCAATTTGTTAATGTGGTATATCACATTGATTGATTTGCATATACTGAAGAATCCCTGCATCCGTGGGATAAATTCCACTTGATCAGGGTGTATGATCCTTTTAATGTGTTGTTGGATTCAGTTTGCTAGTATTTTGCTAAGGATTTTAGCATCTCTGTTCATCAGTGATACTAGCCTGTAATTTCCTTTTTTGGGGATATCTTTGTCTCATTTTGGTATCAGGGTGATGGTGGCCTCATAAAATGAACTTGGGAGTGTTCCTTCCTCTGCAAATTTTTGGAAGAGTTTCAGAAGAGTAGGTGTTAACTCTTCTATAAATGTCTCATAGAATTCGCCTGTGAAGCCATCTGGTCTTGGACTTTTGTTTGTTGTAAGACTTAATCACAGTTTCAATTTCAGTACTTGTGACTGGTCTGTTCATATTTTCTATTTCTTCCTGACTCAGACTTGGAAGGTTGTATCTTTCTAAGCATTCGTCCATTTCTTCTGGTTGTCCATTTTATTGACATACAGTTGCTTTTAGTAATGTCTCATGATCCTTTGTATTTCTGTGGTATCTGTTTATAACATTTCCTTTTTCATTTCTAATTGTATTGATTTAATTCCTCTCCCTCTTTTTCTTGATGAGTCTGGCTAAAGTTTTATAAATTTTGTTCATCTTCTCAAAAAGCAAGCTTTCAGTTTCATTGATCTTTGCTGCTATTGTCTTCATCTCTATTTCATTTATTTCTGCTGTGATCTTTATTTCTTTCCTTCTACTAACTTTGGGTTTTGTTTGTCTTCTTTCTCTGGTTGCTTTAGGTGTGAGGATAGGTGGTTTATTTGAGATTTTTCTTGTTTCTTGAAGTAAGATTGTATTGCTATAAACTTCTCTCTTAGAACTGCTTTTGCAGTGTCCCATAGGTTTTGGATTGCTGCATTTTCGTTGTTGTTTGTCTCAAGGTATTTTTGATATCCTCTTTCATTTCTTTCTTCAGTGAACCATTGAATATGTAGTAACATATTGTTAGCCTCCATGGGTTTGTGGTTTTTTACAGTATTTTTTTCCTGTAACTGATTTCTAATCTCATAGTGTTGTCCAGAAAGTGGGCTTAGAGGAAACCTACCTCAACATAATAAAGGCCATATATGACAAACGTACAGTTAACATAATACTCAATGGTAAAAAGCTGAAAGCATTTCCTCTAACATCAGTAACAAGACAAGGAGGTCCACTCTTGCCACTTTTATTCAACATAGTTTTGGAAGTCCTAGCCATGGCTATCAGAGAAGAAGAAGAAATCAAAGGAATCCAAATTGGAAAAGAAGTAAAACTGTCACTGTTTGCAGATGACATGATACTATACATAGAAAAATCCTAAAGATGCTACCAGAAAACTACTAGTGTTCATCAATGAATTTGGTAAAGTTTCACAACAGAAAACTCATACACAGAAATCTCTTGCATTCCTATACACTAACAGTGAAAGATCAGAAAGAGAGATTAAGGAAACAATCCCATTTACCATTGCAACAACAAGAATAAAATACCTATGAATAAACCTACTTAAAGAGGTAAAAGACCTGTACTCAGAAAACTATAAAATACTGATTAAAGAAATCAAGGTAACACAGATGGAGAGATATACCATGTTCTTGGATAGGAAGGATCAACATTGTGAAAATGACTATACTACCAAAGCAATCTACAGATTCAATGCAATCCCTATCAAACTACCAATGGCATTTTTCACGGAATGAGAACAAAAAATGTGTTGGAAACACAAAAGACCCCAAAGAGCCAAAGCAATCTTGAGAAAGAAAAACGGAGCTGGAGGAATCAGGCTCCCTGACTTCAGACTATACTACAAGGCTACACAGTAATAAAGACAGTATGGTACTGGCACAAAAACAGAAATATAGATCAATGGAATAGGACAAAACTCCAGAGATAAATCCATGCACTTATGGTCACCAAATCTAGGAGGTAAGAATTTACAATGGAGAAAAGACAGTCTCTCCAATAAGTGGTGCTGGGAAAACTGGACAGCTATATGTAAAAGAATGAAATTAGAATATTTGCTAACACCGTACACAAAAACTCAAAATGGATTAAAGACCTAAATGTAATGCTGGATACTATAAAACTCTTACAGGAAAACATAGGCAGAGACTCTTTGACATAAACAGTAGCAAGATCTTTTTTGATCCACCTCCTAGAGCAATGAAAATAAAAACAAAAATAAACAAATGTGATCTTATTAAACTTAAAAGCTTCTGTACAGCAAAGGAAACCATAAACAAAACTAAAAGACAACCCTCAGAATGGCAGAAAATATTTGAAAACAAAGCAACTGACAAGGGATTAATCTCCAAAATATACAAACAGCTTACACAGCTCAATATCAGAAAAACAAAGTACTCAATCAAAAAATGGGCAGAAGATCTAAATAGACATTTCTCCAAAGAAAACATACAGATGGCTAAAAACCACATGAAAAGATGCTCAACATCACTAATTATTAGAGAAATGAAAATCAAAACTACAATGAGGTATCACCTCACACCAGTCAAAATGGCCATCATCAAAAAGTCTACAAGTAATAAATGCTGGAGAGGATGTGCCTAAAAGGGAACCCTCTTACACTGCTGGTGGGAATGTAAACTGGTACAGCCACTATGGAGAACAGTATGGAGGATCCTTAAAAAACGGAAAATAGAGCTACCATATGATCCAGCAATCCCACTCCTGGGCATATACCCTGAGAAAGCCATAATTCAAAAAGAGTCATGTACCACAATGTTCATTGCAGCACTATTTACAATAGCCAGGACATGGAAGTAACCTAACTGTCCATTGACAGATAAATGGATAAAGAAGATGTGGTACATATATACAATGGAATATTACTCAGCCATAAAAAGAAACAAAATGGAGTTATTTGTAGTGAGATGGATGGACCTAGATTCTGTTATACAGAGTAAAGTAAGTCAGAAAGAGAAAAACAAATACCATATGCTAACGCATACAGTATCTAAAACATATGTGGAATCTAAAAAAAATAGTTCTGATGCACCTAGAAGCAGGAATAAAGATGCAGACATAGAGAATGGACTTCTGGACATGGGGTGGGGGAAGGGTAAGCTACGATGAAGTGAGAGAGTAGCATGGATGTATATATACTACCAGATGTAAAATAGATAGCTAGTGGGAATCAGCTGCATTACACGGGGAGATCAGCTCGGTGCTTTGTCACCACATAGAGGAGTGGGATAAGGAGGGTGGGAGGGAAACACAAGAGGGAAGGGATATGGGGATATATGTATACATATAGCTGATTCACTTTGTTATACAACAGAAACACAACATTATAAAGCAATTATAGTCCAATAAAGATGTTAAAAAATTTCTCAATGAATAGTAAGGGCTATTATTTTGTACAAGGTAAGAAAAAAATAGAATGAAATATTGCCATCTGCAGCAACATGGATGGACCTAGCAAAAATCACTAAGTGAAGTAAGTCAAGCAGAGAAAGACACATTTTACATATCACTTATTTGTGGAAGCTACAAAGTAATACTAATGAATCTATATTCAAAACAGAAACATACTCACAGACCTAAAAAAGAAACTTATGGTTACTAAAGGGGAAAGGGAGAGGGTGACAGATAAATTAGGAGTATGGGACTAACAGATACAAACTGCTCTACACAAAATGGATAATCAACAATGAGTTACTATATAACACAGGGAATTATATTCAATATCTTGTAATAACTTATAATGGAGGGACTTCCCTGGTGGTCCAGTGGTTAAGACTCTGCACTCCCAATGCAGGGGGCCTGGGTTCAATCCCTGGTCAGGGAACTAGATCCTGCACACCACAACTAAAGATCCTGCATGCCGTAACTAAGGATCCCACATGCTGCAACAAAGATTCCGCACGTGGCAACAAAGATCTTGCATGCCACAACTAAGACCCAGAGCAGTCAAATAAATAAATAAACTTATAATGGAAAATAGTCTGAAAATATATACATATATAAAACTGAATCATTTTCCTGTACACCTGAAACCAACACACTATTGTAAATCAACTATACTTCAATTTTTTTAAAAAGATCCAGGAGAGACGGCTTAAAGATGGCGGAAGAGTAAGACGCGGAGATCTCCTTCCTCCTCACAGAGACATCAGAAATACATCTACACGTGGAGCTTCTCCTGTAGAGCACCCACCGAACGCTGGCAGAGGACCTCGGACCTCCAAAAAGGCAAGAAACTCCCCACATATCTGGGTAGGGCAAAAGAAAAAAGAATAAACAGGGACAAAAGAATAGGGACGGGACCTATGCCAGTGGGAGGGAGCCGAGAAGGAGGAAAGACTCCCACACACTAGAGGCCCCTTCGCGGGCGGAGACTGCGGGCGCCGGAGGGGGAAGCTCCGGAGCCGCGGAGGACAGCTCAGCCACAGGGGTGCGGAGGGCAAAGCGGAGAGATTCCCGCAGAGGATCGGTGCCGACCGGCGCTCACCAGCCCGAGAGGCTTGTCTGCTCGCCCGCCGGGGCGGGCGGGGCCGGGAGCTGAGGCTCGGGCTTCAGTCGGATCCCAGGGAAAGGTCTGGAGTTGGCAGAGTGAAGACAGCTTGAAGGGGGCTAGTGCGCCACGGCTGGCCGGGAGGGAGTTCGGGAGAAGTCTGGAGCTGCCGAAGAGGCAAGAGACCTTTTCCTCCCTCTTTGCTGCCTGGGCGCGAGGAGAGGGGATTAAGTGCGTCGCTTAAAGGAGCTCCAGAAGCGGGCGCGGAGCTGCCGAAGAGACAAGAGACTTTTTCTTGCCTCTTTGCTTCCTCGGGTGTGAGGTGAGGGGATTAAGAGCACCGCGTAGAGGAGCTCCAGAAACAGGCGCGAGCCGCGGCTGTCGGCACGGACAGTAGAGACGGGTGTCGGACGCTAAGGTTGCTGCTGCCACCACCAAGAGGCCTGTGTGTGAGCACAGGTCACTCTCCACACCGGCCCTCCCGGGAGCCCGTGTAGTCCGCCACTGCCGGGGTCCCGGGATCCAGGGACAGCTTCCCCGGGAGAACGCACGGCGCGCCTTGGGCCTGTGCAGCGTCACGTCGGCCTCTGACGTCGCGGACTCGCCCCGCCCCCGTGCCACTCCCTCCCCCCAGCCTGAGTGAGCTGGAGCCCCCGAATCAACTGCTCCTTTAACATCGTCCTGTCTGAGCGAAGGGCAGTCGCCCTCGGACAACCTACACGCAGAGGCGGGACCAAGTCCAAAACTGAACCCCAGGAGCTGTGCGAACAGAGAGGAGAGGGGGAGATCTCTCCCAACAGCCTCAGAAGCGGCGGATTAAAGCTCCACAATCAACTTGAAGTGCCCTGCATCTGTTGAAAACCTGAATAGACAACGAATCATCCCAAGTTGAGGAGGTGGACTTTGGGAGCAAGATATACTATTATTTTCCCCTTTTTTTTTCTTTTTGTGGGTCTGTATGTGTGTGCTGCTGTGTGCGATTTTGTCTATATAGCTTTGCTTGCACCATTTGTCCTAGGGTTAGACCGACCCATTTTTCTGTTTTTTGTTTGTTTGTTTGTTTTTTTGTGTTTTTTTTGTGTTTTTTTGTTTTTTTTTTGTTTTTTGTTTTTTAAAAGGAAATTTTTCTTCGTAATAATTATTTTTTATTTTAATAACTATACTTTATACTACTCTGTCTTCTCCCTTTCTTTCTTCCTTTCTTCCCTCCTTCCCTCCTTTCTTCCTTCCTTCCCCCTTCTTTCCTCCCTTCCTCTCTTCCTTCCTCCCTTTCTTCCTCTGTACCTTCCGTCCTTGCTTTCTTGCTTCCTTCCTTCATTTCTTCCTTCCTTTCTTCCTTCCTTCCCTCCCTCCCTCCTTCCTTCCTTTTCTTTCCTCTCTATTTATTCTACCTTTTATTTTGAGCCGTGTGGATTAAAGGTTCTTGGCACCCCAGCCAGGCACCAGGGCGGTGTCCCTGAGGTGGGAGAACCAACCTCAAGACACTAGTCCACAAGAGACCTCCGAGCTCCACGTAATATCAGACGGCGAAAATCTCCCAGAGACCTCCATCTCAACACCAAGACCCAGCTTCACTCAAGGACCAGCAAAGAACAGTGCTGGACACCCTATCCCCAACAAAGAGCAAGACAGGTCTACAGCCCCATCCATTAGCAGAGAGACTGCCTAAAATCATAATAAGGTTACCAACATCCCCAAACACACCACCAGACGAGGACCTGCCCACCAGAAGGACAAGATCCAGCCTCATCCACCAGAACAGAGGCACTAGTCCCCCCAACCAGGGAATCTACTCAACCCACTGAATCAACCTCAGCCACTGGGGACAGCCACCAAAAACAACAGGAACTACGAACCTGCAGCGTGCAAAAAGGAGACCTCAAACACAGTAAGATAAGCGAAATGAGAAGACAGAAAAACACACAACAGATGAAGGAGCAAGATAAAAACACACCAGACCTAACAGATGAAGAGGTAATAGCCAATCTACCTGAAAGAGAATTTAGAATAATGATGGTGAAGATGATGCAAAATCTTGGAAATAGAATAGACAATTTGCAAGAAACAGTTAACAGGGACCTAGAAGAAATAAAGAGGAAGCAAGCAACGATGAGCAACACAATAAATGAAATTAAAAATACTCTAGATGGGATCAATAGCAGAATAACTGAGGCAGAAGGACGGATAAGTGACCTGGAAGATAAAATAGTGGAAATAACTACTGCAGAGCAGAAGAAAGAAAAAAGAGTGAAAAGAACTGAGGACAGTCTCAGAGATCTCTGGGACAACATTAAACGCACCAACATTCGAATTATAGGGGTCCCAGAAGAAGAAGAGAAAAAGAAAGGGACTGAGAAAATATTTGAAGAGATTATAGTTGAAAACTTCCCTAATATGGGAAAGGAAATAGTTAATCAAGTCCTGGAAGCACAGAGAGTCCCATACAGGATAAATCCAAGGAGAAACACGCCACGACACATAATAATCAAACTGTCAAAAATTAAATACAAAGAAAACATATTAAAAGCAGCAAGGGAAAAACAACAAATAACACACAAGGGAATCCCCATAAGATTAACATCTGATCTTTCAGCAGAAACTCTACAAGCCAGAAGGGAGTGGCAGGACATATTTAAAGTGATGAAGGAAAAAAACCTACAACCAAGATTACTCTACCCAGCAAGAATCTCATTCAGATTTGATGGAGAAATTAAAACCTTTACAGACAAGCAAAAACTGAGAGAGTTCAGCACCACCAAACCAGCTCTACAACAAATCCTAAAGGAACTTCTCTAGGCAAGAAACACAAGAGAAGGAAAAGACCTACAAGAACAACCCGAAACAAGTAAATGGTAATAGGAACATACATATCGATAATTACCTTAAATGTAAATGGATTAAATGCTCCCACCAAAAGACACAGACTGGCTGAATGGATACAAAAACAAGACCCATATATATGCTGTCTACAAGAGACCCACTTCAGACCTAGGGACACATACAGACTGAAAGTAAGGGGATGGAAAAAGATATTCCATGCAAATGGAAATCAGAAGAAAGCTGGAGTAGCAATTCTCATATCAGACAAAATAGACTTTAAAATAAAGACTATTACAAGAGACAAAGAAGGACACTACATAATGATCAAGGGATCGATCCATGAAGAAGATATAACAATTGTAAATATTTATGCACCCAACATAGGAGCACCTCAATACATAAGGCAAATACTAACAGCCTTAAAAGGGGAAATCGACAGCAACACAATTATAATGGGGGACTTTAACACCCCACTTTCACCAATGGACAGATCATCCAAAATGAAAATAAATAAGGAAACACAAGCTTTAAATGATACATTACACAAGATGGACTTAATTGATATTTATAGGACATTCCATCCAAAAACAACAGAATACACATTTTTCTCAAGTGCTCATGGAACATTCTCCAGGATTGATCATATATTGGGTCACAAATCTAGCCTTGGCAAATTTAAGAAAATTGAAATCGTATCAAGTATCTTTTCCGACCACAACGCTATGAGACTAAATATCAATTATAGGAAAAGATCTGTAAAAAATACAAACACATGGAGGCTAAACAATACACTACTTAATAACGAAGTGATCACTGAAGAAATCAAAGAGGAAATCAAAAAATACTTAGAAACAAATGACAATGGAGACACAACGACCCAAAACCTATGGGATACAGCAAAAGCAGTTCTAAGAGGCAAGTTTATAGCAATACAATCATACCTTAAGAAACAGGAAACATCTCGAATAAACAACCTAACTTTGCACTTAAAGCAATTAGAGAAAGAAGAACAAAAAACCCCCAAATTTAGTAGAAGGAAAGAAATCATAAAGATCAGATCAGAAATAAATGAAAAAGAAGTGAAGGAAACAATAGCAAAGATCAATAAAACTAAAAGCTGGTTCTTTGAGAAGATAAATAAAATTGATAAACCATTAGCCAGACTCATCAAGAATAAAAGGGAGAAGACTCAAATCAATAGAATTAGAAATGAAAAAGGAGATATAACAACTGACACTGCAGAAATACAAAAGATTATTAGAGATTACTACAAGCAACTGTATGCCAATAAAATGGACAACCTGGAAGAAATGGACAAATTCTTAGAAATGCACAAGCTGCCGAGACTGAACCAGGAAGAAATAGAAAATATGAACAGACCAATCACAAGCACTGAAATTGAAACTGTGATTAAAAATCTTCCAGCAAACAAAAGTCCAGGACCAGATGGCTTCACAGGCGAATTCTATCAAACATTTAGAGAAGAGCTAACACCTATCCTTCTCAAACTCTTCCAACAGATAGCAGAGGGAGGAACACTCCCAAACTCATTCTATGAGGCCAACATCACCCTGATACCAAAACCAGACAAAGACGTCACAAAGAAAGAAAACTACAGGCCAATATCACTGATGAACATAGATGCAAAAATCCTCAACAAAATATTAGCAAACAGAATCCAACAGCACATTAAAAGGATCATACACCATGATCAAGTGGGGTTTATCCCAGGAATGCAAGGATTCTTCAATATACGCAAATCAATCAATGTGATACACCATATCAACAAACTGAAGGAGAAAAACCATATGATCATCTCAATAGATGCAGAGAAAGCTTTTGACAAAATTCAACACTCATTTATGATAAAAACCTTGCAGAAAGTGGGCATAGAGGGAACTTTCCTCAACATAATAAAGGCCATATATGACAAACCCACAGCTAGCATCGTTCTCAATGGTGAAAAACTGAAACCATTTCCACTAAGATCAGGAACAAGACAAGGTTGCCCACTCTCACCACTCTTATTCAACATAGTTTTGGAAGTTCTAGCCACAGCAATCAGAGAAGAAAAAGAAATAAAAGGAATCCAAATAGGAAAAGAAGAAGTAAAGCTGTCACTGTTTGCAGATGACATGATACTATACATAGAGAATCCTAAGGATGCTACCAGAAAACTACTAGAGCTAATCAATGAATTTGGTAAAGTTGCAGGATACAAAATTAATGCACAGAAATCTCTGGCATTCTTATACACTAATGATGAAAAATCTGAGAGTGAAATTAAGAAAACGCTCCCATTTACCATTGCAACAAAAAGAATAAAATATCTAGGAATAAACCTACCTAAGGAGACAAAAGACTTGTATGCAGAAAACTATAAGACACTGATGAAAGAAATTAAAGATGATACAAATAGGTGGAGAAATATACCATGTTCTTGGATTGGAAGAATCAACATTGTGAAAATGACTCTACTACCCAAAGCAATCTACCGATTCAATGCAATCCCTATCAAATTACCACTGGCATTTTTTACAGAACTAGAACAAAAAATTTCACAATTTGTATGGAAACACAAAAGACCCCGAATAGCCAAAGCAATCTTGAGAACGAGAAATGGAGCTGGAGGAATTAGGCTCCCTGACTTCAGACTCTACTACAAGGCTACAGTAATCAAGACAATATGGTACTGGCACAAAAACAGAAATATAGATCAATGGAACAGGATAGAGAGCCCAGAGATAAACCCACACACATATGGTCACCTTATCTTTGATAAAGGAGGGAAGGATATACAGTGGAGAAAAGACAGCCTCTTCAATAAGTGGTGCTGAGAAAACTGGACAGCTACATGTAAAAGTATGAAATTAGAACAATCCCTAACACCACACACAAAAATAAACTCAAAATGGGTTAAAGACCTAAATGTAAGGCCAGACACTATCAAACTCTTAGAGGAAAACATAGGCAGAACACTATACGACATAAATCACAGCAAGATCCTTTTTGACCCATCTCCTAGAGAAATGGAAATAAAAACACAAATAAACAAATGGGACCTAATGAAACTTAAAAGCTTTTGCACAGCAAAGGATACCATAAACAAGACCAAAAGACAACCCTCAGAATGGGAGAAAATATTTGCAAATGAAGCAACTGACAAAGGATTAATTTCCAAAATTTATAAGCAACTCATGCAGCTCAATAACAAAAAAACAAACAACCCAATCCAAAAATGGGCAGAAGAACTAAATAGACATTTCTCCAAAGAAGATATACAGATTGCTAACAAACACATGAAAGAATGCTCAACCTCATTAATCATTAGAGAAATGCAAATCAAAACTACAATGAGATATCATCTCACACCGGTCAGATTGGCCATCATCAAAAACTCTAGAAACAATAAATGCTGGAGAGGGTGTGGAGAAAAGGGAACCCTCTTGCACTGCTGGTGGGAATGTAAATTGATACAGCCGCTATGGAGAACAGTATGGAGGTTCCTTAAAAAACTACAAATAGAACTACCATACGACCCAGCAATCCCACTACTGGGCATATACCCTGAGAAAACTATAATTCAGAAAGACTCATGTACCAAAATGTTCATTGCAGCTCTATTTACAATAGCCAGGACATGGAAGCAACCTAAGTGTCCATCAACAGATGAATGGATAAAGAAGATGTGGCACATATATACAATGGAATATTACTCAGCCATAAAAAGAAATGAAACTGAGTTATTTATAATGAGGTGGATGGACCTGGAGTCTGTCATACAGAGTGAAGTAAGTCAGAAGGAGAAAAACAAATACCGTATGCTAACACATATATATGGACTCTAAGGGAAAAAAATGTCATGAAGAGGTTAGTGGTAGGACGGGAATAAATCACAGACTTACTCGATCATGGACTTGAGGATATGGGGAGGGGGAGGGGTGGGCTGTGACGAAGTGGGGGAGTGGCAGGGACATATATACACTATCAAATGTAAATTAGATAGCTGGTGGGAAGCTGCTGCATAGCACAGGGAGATCACCTCTGTGCTGTGTGACCGCCTGGAGGGGTGGGATAGGGAGGGTGGGAGAGAGGGTGATGCAAGAGGGAGGAGATGTGGGAGCATGTGTGTATGTATAACTGATTTAGTTTGTTGTAGAGGGAAAACTAACACACTATTGTAAAACAATTATACTCCAATAAAGATGTTAAAAAAAAAAAAAAAAAAAAAAAAAGATCCAATGTTATGCTGCCTAAAGGAGACTCGCTTTAGTGTTAAAGACACACACAGACTGCAAATGAATAGAAGGAAAAAGACATTTCAAGCAAATGGTAACAAAAAGAAAGCATAGGTAGCTATACTCCATTTATGGAAATAGACTTTAAGTTAAAAATAGTCAAAAGAGACAAAGAAGGTGATTACATAATGATAAAGGGGTCAATCCCTCAAGAAAATATAAAAATTATACATATTTATGTAGTCAAGATCAGAACAACTAAATATATAAAACAAATACCAACGGTACTGAAGGGAGAATTTTAAAAATACACTAATGAACAGATCCAACTGAATTCAATGGATACATCATCTAGAATATCAATAAGGAAACAGTGGATTTGAACAAAAATATCGGCCAAATGGACCTAACAGCTACATATACAGAATATTCCATCCTTCAGCAGCAGAATACACATTCTTCTCAAGTGCACATGGGACAGTTTCTAGGATAGACCATATGTTAGGCCATGAAATGAGTCTCACAAATTCAAGAAGATGGAAATTATATCAAGTATCTTTTCCAACCACAATGAATGAAACTAGAAATCATGGAAAATTCACAAATACATGGAAATTAACACACTTCCTAAAAACCAATAGATCAAAGAAGAAATCAAAAGGGATATAAAAATATGTATCTTGAGACAAATGAAAATAGAAACACAGTCTACCACAACTTATGGAATGCACAAAAGCAATTCTAAGAGTTTATAATGACAGCACATACATCAAGAAAAAAGAAATAATCTCAAATAAACAACCTAACCTTACATGATGAGGAACTAGAAAA
Source organism: Kogia breviceps (assembly GCF_026419965.1). Taxonomy (NCBI): domain Eukaryota; kingdom Metazoa; phylum Chordata; class Mammalia; order Artiodactyla; family Physeteridae; genus Kogia; species Kogia breviceps. Next base: position 72,672,590 of record NC_081330.1, on the reverse strand, counting down.
TGAAGAACACACTAAGACCAAAGTTAGCAGAAGAAAGGAAATAATAAAGATTAGAGCAGAAGTAAATGAACTAGAGAATAGGAAAAGATAGACAAACTTCTAGTTAGACAACCAAGAAAGAAAGAGAAAGGAACCAAGTAAAATTATAAATGAAGGAGATGAGATTACAGCTGATGCCACAGAAATACAGTGGATCACAGGAGGCTACTATGAATAACTGTCTGCCAAAAAATTGGACAGCCTAGAAGAAATGCAACATACTAAGACTGAATCATGAAGAAACAGAAAATCTGAAGAGACTAATAACGACTAAGGAGATTGAAGCAGTAATCAAAAATTTTCCACACAGAAAAGCCTAGGACCAGATGGTTTCACTAGGGAATTCTACCAAACATTTAAAGAAGAATTAATGCCAATCCTTCTCAAAATCTTCCAAAATATTTAAGAGGAGGAAACACTTCCAAACTCATTTTATGAGGTCAGCCATTACCCTGAAACCAAAGTCAGAGAAGGACACTACAATAAAAGGATACTGTAGACCAATATCCCTGATGAAGAGAGATGCAAAAATCCGCAATGAAATATTAGCAAACCAAATTCAAGAACAAATTAAAAGGATCAGTCACAATGGTGGCTACAGTTAACAGCACTGTATTGTATATTTGCAAGTTGCTAAGAGTAGAAATTAAAAATTCTGACCACAAAAAAATATAAATATGTGAGGTGATGAATATGTTAACTAACCTTATTCTGGTAATCATTTTGTAATATACACATATATAAATCATTACATTATACACCTTAAACTTACACAATGTTATATGTCAATTATATCTCAATAAAGCTGGGGGGAAAACCAACACAATTAAACTACACACAATTTTAGATGTACCTAAACCAAATGTGCCCCAATATATTAAAAGATAAAGAACAGGCTGCATGTTGACAGCTTTATCTTTATAGTCTCACTTCCTGCTTAAATTTAACTCCTTCAAGCACAGCAGTGTCTTGGACTTCGATTTCAAAGACAATAAAAGTATATTTTGGAACAGATATCTTCAGACTTCCAGGGGCAAACCTGAAAATGCTAAATCCCCTTTCCTCTTCTCACCCACTCTCAGGGAAGAGGTAGTCCCTCCCCTTAAAGACCAATCTTCCCTGTTTGGCCTGGACTGCCCCTCCCCACTTTGTCCAGGACTTGGTCCCTTAAATTCTGCCCTCTGTTCACTGTGTAATTAACCTCTTTTCCCCTGGGAGTTTTTCAGTAAACATTCTTCTGCCTTGGGTCAATTAATTAGCCAATCAATAAATCATTCAATACAATAAATGTCCCTGACTGTAATCCTTTTGCTTTTAGCATTATTTTCCATGAGCAGTTTTTCTGGTGTTTGCTGGTTCTGGTTCTCAGTAAAGACTCTTGGTGAATTTCCTGCTCATGGTCTTTCACCTTTTCGTGCCATTGAGATTCATCACACCACTTTCAAGGCACTGTCTAGTAACTGAAGCAGGAGGAGAACACTGGGGTGACCTCAACCTTTCTATCTACAGAGAATAATGCAGACGTAAGGTCCTGGCCCTTCCACATTTCTTTAAGCCCATTCTTTCATCCAACTATGACACTCAGGGCATTCACAGCTCAGTGCAGGCTCTGACCACAGCAACAAATCCAGGCTCTCTCTGTTGCCTCTACTGGATCCACTCTTTCAGCAGCCTTCCCTTCTCTCTCCAGACCTGGCCCCTGTCCATAGCCGTGGCCTCTTGGTGAGAGTTCTCAGGGATCTGTTACATGGGCAACGTGTCTTTTCATCCTTTCCCTGGAGCCCTCACCCATCAGGGGTCTGAGGGAAAGGTACAGCCCCCTCAGCAACTCCTCCTGAAAACGAGATGGCCCTTTCATTCTTTCAGGCTATGTGAATAAACCATTAGCAGTAAAGGAAAATGAGGGTTTTTTTACTAAAATGCAATTGAAAGAAGAAACAATTGATGGAGGGAAAACAGAATGAAGGAGAAAAAACTAAAATATTAAAAGAAAAGAAAGCAACTGAGAGACAAGGTTTTGAGGCTGAACAACCAGAGAACCAATTCGGGTAACAGAATAAAAATGTAGATAAATACATATACAGAATCTTGAAATAGGCATATTAAAAAGGACTTGGAAATACTAATTTACAGAAATTACAGCCTTAGGAGTGTGTATACATCAGTTGAACCTTTATGTCTTGGTAAGAATATATACGTTAGTAAATGGCAGAACATGTAGAGAAGAGTTCACATAGCAGGCCTGAGGCTGCCTATTCTTTAAAAAGCCTGCTTGCCAAGTTGGTGCTTGGCCGACAACTAGTCACTCAGCTGGTAAACAGTTCCCTACACTGATATAAAACTTACCCTTAATAATAAGATTGTTTAACTATGCCTAGAATGTGCAAACAATATGGTTTATATTAAACATATACTTCCCTTTTGAGTGTCTGGAATCTTGGTATGTGCTAGGTAAAGGTGTCTACATGACCAGCCCCTATTTAAAGTCTTGGGGACTGAGTCTCTAATGAACCCCTGATAAACAACAGTTCACACACACTGTCACACTTGCTAGAGGAATTAAGCATGTCCTGTGCACCTCCACTGGGAGAGAACTCTTGGAAGCTTGTGCCTGATGTCCTTCAGACTTTGCTTCAAGTGCCTTTTAACTTTACTTTTAATGATTTTGCTTTGTACCCTTTCATTGTAATACATCTTAGCCATGATTATTACTATAAAAAGATACAGTAATCCTAAATGAGTACACACACACACACACACACACAGTTGCAAAGTACAAGCAGCAAAACCTGATAGAGCTAAAAGGAAAAATAGACAAACCACAATTAGAGTTGGAGACTTCAACACTCTTTCAAAAATTCAAAGAACTAGACAAAAAACAGCAAAGATATATAACAACTCAACAACTAATCAATTAATATCTAAATGACATTTATAAAATACTTCATCAAACTGCAGCAAAATAACCTTTTCAAGTATCCACAGACCTTGACTATATTCTGGGCTATATAACAAACCTTAAGAAACTTAAAAGAAGTGAAATCATACAGAGTGTGCTCCCTGACAACACGGATCAAACAGAAATCAAAAACAAGATAATTGAGTTAAAATGAAAGCACAGTATATCAAAATTTGCAGGATACAGCTACAGCAGTGCTGAGAGGGAAATTTTTTTATCAGTAAAGGCTTACATCAGAAAAGAAGGAAAGTCTCAAATCAATAAGCTAAGCTCCCACTATCAAGAAATCAGAAAAGTAAGAGCAAAATAAACCTAAAGCAAGCAGAAAGAGTAAAGAGCAGAAATCAATAAAATTTTAAAAGAAAAAAAAACAGAAAAAAGGGAAAACAGTGAAGCTGTTTCTTTAAAAAACATACATATAAAATTAATAAACCTCTAGCAAGACTAAAAAATAAAAAGATTAGACTCAAATTACCAATATCTGGAATGAAACAGGGGATATTACAGACCCCATATCAAAAGGATAATAAGGGAACACTATGAACACTTTCACACACAGAAATTTAACCACTTAGATGAAATGAACCACTTCCCCCAAAAGCAAAAACAAACAGAAAAACACTAACAACTCACCAGTATAAAATATATAATATTAATAACCCTGTAACTATTAAGGAAGTTGAATTCATCATTTTAAAACTCCTGAAAAAGAAGTTCCAGACTGAAACAGTTTCACTGAAGAATTCTACCAAACTTTTAAGAACTAAAACCTATACAATACCTTCCAGAAATAGGAGTGAACATTTCCTGATTAATGTTATCAAGATGGTATTAGCCTGAGAAGTCAGACAAAAGCAGTACAAAATAATAAAACTATACACCAATATCCCTCATGAATAGAGATGCAAAGATCCTTAACAGAATATTAACAAACAGAAATAAGCAATATATTCAAAGAAGTAACACCACGACCCAGTGAGATTTATTTCAGGGGTCCAAGGCAGGTTCAATATTTGAAAAATATTAATTGAAATTCACCAAACTAACAGACTGAAGGAGAAAGATCAAATGACCATATCAACTGATACAGAAACAGTATTTGACAAAACTCAACAATGCTTCACGATTTTTAAAAAAACTCTCAAAAAGGTAGAATAGGGAGTTCCCTGGTGGTCCAGTGGTTAAGACTTCACCTTCTAACACAGGGAGTGTTGGTCCAATCCCCAGTTGGGGAGCTAAGATCCCACATGCCTCGTGGGCAAAAAACCAAAACATTAAAAAAACACCCAGGAGCAATATCCACCTCCTGAAGGCAGGGAACAACAGACCCTGGGGAGCCCCGAGAACAGGGAAGCCCAGGAGGAGCTCTTTCTATCTCAGAAGGTTCTGGCCAGTTGCCTGGGCTTTGTTCCTATTCCTGCTGTGCTTATTTTTCTTTCTTTTTTTAATTTTTGAATTTTATTTTATTTATTTTTTTATACAGCAGGTTCTTATTAGTCATCAATTTTATACACCTCAGTGTATACATGTCAATCCCAATCGCCAGATTCATCACACCACCACCCTGCCCCCCTGCCACTTTCCCCTCTTGGTGTCCATACATTTGTTCTCTACATCTGTGTCTCAATTTCTGCCCTGCAAACTGGTTCATCTGTACCATTTTTCCAGGTTCCACATACATGTGTTAATATATGATATTTCTTTTTCTCTTTCTGACTTACTTCACTCTATATGACAGCCTCTAGATCCATCCACGTCTCAAAAAATGACCCAATTTCATTCCTTTCTATGGCTGAGTAATATTCCATTGTATATATGTACCACATCTTCCTTATCCATTCGTCTGTCGATGGGCATTTAGGTTGCCTCCATGACCTGGCTATTGTAAATAGTGCTGCAATGAACACTGGGGTGCATGTGCATTTTGGAATTGTGGTTTTCTCTGGGTATATGCCCAGTAGTTGGATTTCTGGATCATATGGTAATTTTATTTTTAGTTTTTTAAGGCACCTCCATACTGTTCTCCATAGTGGCTATAACAATTTACATTCCCACCAACAGTGCAAGAGGGTTCCCTTTTCTCCACACACTCTCGAGCATTTGCTGTTTGTAGATTTTCTGATGATGCCAATTCTAACTGGTGTGAGGTGGTACCTCACAGTTTTGATTTGCATTTCTCTAATAATTAGTGATGTTGAACAACTTTTCATGTGCTTCTTGGCCATCTGTATGTCTTCTTTGGAGAAATGTTTATTTACGTCTTCTGCCCATTTTTGGATTGGGTTGTTTGTTTTCTTAATATTGACCTGCATGAGCTATTTATATATTTTGGAGATTACCTTTGTCCATTGATTTGCTTGCAAATATGTTCTCCCATTCTGAGGGTTGTCTTTTCATCTTGTTAATGGATTCCTTTTCTGTGCAAAAGCTTTGAAGTTTCATTATGTGGAACTTGTCTATTTTTGTTTTTATTTCCATTACTATAAGAGGTGGATCAAAAAAGATCTTGCTGTGATTTATGTCAAACAAGGTTCTTCCTACGTTTTCCACTAAGAGTTTTATAGTATCCAGTCTTACATTTAGGTCTCTAATCCATTTTGAGTTTATTTTTGTGTATGGTGTTATGGAGTATTCTAATTTCATTCTTTTACATGTAGCTAGCTGTACAGTTTTCCCAGCACCACTTATTGAAGAGACTGTCTATTCTCCATTGTAGATTCTTGCCTTGTTGTAGATTAATTGACCATTGGTGTGTGACTTATGGGCTTTCTAACCTGTTCCATTGATCTATATTTCTGATTTTGTGCCAGTACCATGCTGATTTGATTACTGTAGCTTTGTAGTATAGTTTGAAGTCAGGGAGCCTGATTCCTCCAGCTCCGTTTTTCCTTTTTAAGATTGCTTTGGCTATTCTGGGACTTCTGCGTTTCCATACAAATTGTGAAATTTTTAATGGTAGTTCTGTGAAAAATGCCACTGGTAGGTATTGCACTGAATCTGTAGATTGGTTTGGGTAGTAGAGTCATTTTCACAATGTTGATTCTTCCAATCCAAGAACATGTTATTTCTCTCCATCTGTTTGTATCATCTTTCATTTCTTTTATCAGCATCTTATAGTTATCTGAATACAGGTCTATTGTCTCCTTAGGTAGCTTTATTCCTAGGTATTTTATTCTCTTTGTTGCAATGGCAAATGGGAGTGTTTCATTATTTACTCTTTCAGATTTTTCATCCTTAGTGTATAGAAATGAAAGAGATTTCTGTGCATTAATTTTGTATCCTGCTACTTTACCAAATTCATTGATTAGCTCTAGTAGTTTTCTAGTAGCATCTTTATGATTCTCTATGTATAGTATCATGTCATCAGCAAACAGTGACAGCTTTACTTCTTCTCTTCCAATTTAGATTCCTTTTATTTTTCTTCTCTGATTGCCATGGCTAGGACCTCCAAAACTATCTTGAATAATAGTGGTGAGAGCGGACATCCTTGTCTTCTTCCTGATCTTAGAGGAAATGCTTTCAGTATTTCACCATTGAGAATGATGTTTTCTGTTGGTTCGTTGTATACTGCCTTTATTATGTTGAGGTAGGTTCCCTCTATGCCCACTGTCTAGAGAGTTTTTATCATAAATGGGTGCTGAATTTTCTCAAAATCTTTTTGTGCATCTACTGAGATGATCATATGGTTTTCATTCTTCAATTTGTTAATATGGTGTATCACACTGATTGATTTGCGTATATTGAAGAATCCTTGCATCCCTGGGATAAATTCCACTTGATCATGGTGTATGATCCTTTTAATGTGTTGTTGGATTCTGTTTGCTAGTATTTTGTTGAGGATTTTTGCATCTATCTTTAACAGTGTTATTAATCAGTAATTTTCTTTTTTTGTAGTATCTTTGTCTGGTTTTGGTATCAGGGTGATGGTGGCCTCGTGGAATGAGTTTGGGAGTGTTCCTTCCTCTGCAATTTTTTGGAAGAGTTTGAGAAGGATGGGTGTTAGCTCTTCTCTAAATGTTTGATAGAATTCACCTGTGAAGCCATCTGGTCCTGGACTTTTGTTTGTTGGAAGATTTTTAACCACAGTTTCAATTTCATTACTTGTGACTGGTCTGTTCATATTTCCTATTTCTTCCTGGTTCAGTCTTGAAAAGTTATACCTTTCTAAGAATTTGTCCATTTCTTCCAGGTTGTCCATTTTATTGGCATAGAGTTGCTTGTAGTAGTCTCTTAGGATGCTTTGTATTTCTGCGGTGTCTGTTGTAACTTCTCCTTTTTCATTTCTAATTTTATTGAGTCCTCTCGGTCTTTTCTTGATGAGTCTGGCTAAAGGTTTATCAATTTTGTTTATCTTCTCAAAGAACCAGTTTTTAGTTTTATTGATCTTTGCTATTGTTTTCTTTGTTTCTATTTCATTTATTTCTGCTCTGATTTTTATGATTTCTTTCCTTCTGCTAACTTTGGGTTTTGTTTGCTCTTCTTTCCCTAGTTCCTTTAGGTGTAAGGTTAGATTGTTTATTTCAGATTTTTCTTGTTTCTTGAGGTAGGCTCTTATAGCTATAAACTTCCGTCTTCGAACTACTTTTGCTGCATCCCATAGGTGTTGGATTGTCATGTATTCATTGTCATTAGTCTCTAGGTATTCTTTGATTTCTTCAGTGATCTCTTGGTTATTTAGTAATGTATTGTTTAGCCTCCATGTGTTTGTGTTTTTTAGGGTTTTTTTCCGTGTAATTCATTTCTAATCTCATAGCATTGCGTTATGGTCAGAAAAGATGCTTGATATTATTTCAATTTTCTTAAATTTACTGAGTCTTGACTTGTGACCCAAGATGTGATCTATCCTGGATAATGTTCTGTGCACACTTGAGAGGAAAGTGTAATCTGCTGTTTTGGGATGGAATGTCCGATAAATATTAAACCTATCTGGTCTATTGTGTCATTTAAAGCTTCTGTTTCCTTATTTATTTTCATTTTGGACGATCTGCCCATTGGTGTAAGTGAGGTGTTGAAGTCCCCCACTATTATTGTGTTACTGACGATTTCCTCTTTTATAGCTGTTAGCAGTTGCCTTATGTATTGAGGTGCTCCTATGTTGGGTGCATATATATTTATAATTGTTATATCTTCTTCTTGGATTGATCCCTTGATCATTATGTAGTGTCCTTTCTTGTCTCTTGTAACATTCTTTATTTTAAAGTCTATTTTATCTGATATGAGTATTGCTACTCCAGCTTTCTTTTATTTCCATTGGTATGGAATATCTTTTTCCATCCTCTCACTTTCAGTCTGTATGTGTCCCTAGGTCTGAAGTGGCTCTCTTGTAGACAGCATATATACGGGTGTTGTTTTTCTATCCATTCAGCAAGCCTGTGTCTTTTGGTTGGAGCATTTAATCCATTCACGTGTAAGGTAAATATTGATATGTATATTCCTATGACCATTTTCTTAATTGTTTTTGTATGTCCTTTTCTTCTCGTGTTTCCCACTTAGATAAGTTCCTTTCACATTTGTTGTAGAGCTGGTTCAGTGGTGCTGAATTCTCTCAGCTTTTGCTTGTCTGTAAAGCTTTTATTTCTCCATTGAATCTGAATGAGATCCTTGCTGGGTCAAGTAATCTTGGTTGTAGGTTTATCCCTTTCATCACTTTAAGTATATCATGTCACTGCCTTCTGGCTTGTAGAGTTTCTGCTGAGAAATCAGCTGTCAACCTTATGGGAATTCCCTTGTATGTTAGTTGTCGTTTTTCACTTGCTGCTTTCAGTAATTTTTCTTTGCCTTTAATTTTGGCCAATTTGATTACTATGTGTCTCTGCGTGTTTCTCTTGGATTTATCCTGTATGGGACTCGCTGCACTTCCTGGACTTGGGTGGCTATTTCCTTTCCCATGTGAGAGAAGTTTTCGACTATAATCTCTTCAAATATTTTCTCAGGTCCTTTCTCTCTCTCTTCTCCTTCTGGGACCCCCTATAATGAGAATGTCATTGCGTTTAATGTTGTCTCAGAGGTCTGTTAGGTTGTCTTCATTTCTTTTCATTCTTTTTTCTTTATTCTGTTCCACAGCACTGAATTCCACCATTCTGTCTTCCAGGACACTTATCCATTCTTCTACCTCAGTTATTCTGCTACTGATTCCTTCTAGTGTAGTTTTCATTTCAGTTATTGTATTGTTCATCTGTTTGTTTGTTCTCTAATTCTTCTAGGTCTTTGTTAAACACTTCTTAAATCTTCTCGATCTTTGCCTTCATTCTTTTTCCAAGGTCCTGCATCATCTTCACTATCATTATTCTGAATTCTTTTTCTGGAAGGTTACCTATCTCCACTTCATTTAGTTGTTTTTCTGGGGTTTTACCTTGTTCCTTCAACTGGTACATAGCCCTCTGCCTTTTCATCTTGTCTATCTTTCTGTGAATGTGGTTTTTGTTCCACAGGCTGCAGGATTGTAGTTCTTCTTGCTTCTGCTGTCTGCCCTCTGGTGGATATGGCTATCTATGAGGCTTGTGCAAGTTTCCTGATGGGAGGGACTAGTGGTTGGTAGAGCTGACTGTGGTTTTGGTGGGCATAGCTCAGTAAAACTTTAATCCACTTGACTGCTGATGGGTAGGGCTGGGTTCCCTCCCTGTTGGTTGTTTGGCCCAAGGCAACCCAACTCTGGAGCCTACCTGGGCTCTTTGGTGGGGCTAATGGCAGACTCTGGGAGGAGTCACTACAAGGAGTACATCTCGGAACTTCTGCTGCCAGTGTCCTTGTCCTCACGGTGAGCCACAGCCAGCCCCCGCCTCTGCAGGAGACCCTCCAACACTAGCAGGTAGGTCTGCTTCAGTCTCCCCTGGGTTCACTGCTCCTTCCCCTGGGTCCCAATGCACACACTACTTTGTGTGTGCCCTCCAAGAGTGGAGTCTCTGTTTCCCCCAGTCCTGTCAAAGTCCTGCAATCAAATCCCACTAGGCTTCAAAGTCTGTTTGTCTAGGAATTCCTCCTCCTGTTGCTGGACCCCGAGGTTGGGAAACCTGACGTGGGGCTCAGAACCTTCACTCCAGTGGGTGGACTTCTGTGGTATAAGTGTTCTCCAGTCTGTGAGTCACCCATCCAGCAGTAATGGGATTTGATTTTACTGTGATTGCGCCTCTCCAACCATCTCATTGTGGCTTCTCCTTTGTCTTTGGATGTGGGGAATCTTTTCTGGTGAGTTCCAGTGTCCTCCTGTCGATGACTGTCCAGCAGCTAGTTGTGATTCTGGTGTTCTTGCAAGAGGGAGTGAGAGCACATCCTTCTACTCCACCATCTTGCTTCAGGGCTCCTTTTATCTTCTTTAGAATCTTCTCATTGCATTATTAAGAGAAGCACAGCTAAGCTCTAATCTCTTCCTCCCTTTTTAGTTAACTTTTATTTTGTTTTCTGATTATAAAAGTAACATATGGTCACTAAATTGGAAGAAATATGTAATGTACAGAAAATTATAAAAAAAACAAATAAAAATAAACGATAGGGCTTCCCTGGTGGCGCAGTGGTTGAGAGTCCGCCTGCCGATGCAGGGGACGCGGGTTCGTGCCCCAGTCTGGGAAGATCCCACATGCCGCGGAGCGGCTGGGCCCGTGAGCCACGGCCGCTGAGCCTGCGCGTCCGGAGCCTGTGCTCCGCAATGGGAGAGGCCACAACAGTGAGAGGCCCGCGTACCGCAAAAAAATAAAAAAATAAAAAAATAAACGATAATGCCTCCACACAGAAAAGAAAAAAAAGACTTCGCCTTCCATTGCAGGCAATGCAGGTTCAATCCCTGGTCAGGGAGCTAAGACCCCACATGCCTTGCAGCCAAAAAACCAAAACATAAAAAAGAAGCGATATTGTAACAAATTCAATAAAGACTTTAAAACTGGTCCACATCAAAAAAATCTTTTAAAAAACAAAGTAGAAGAGAGGGCCACCTTCTCAACTTGATAAATAACATCTACAACAAATCTAGAGCTATACTGATACTTAAAAATCTACCCAACAACAGCAGAATACACCTTCTCTCCAAATGCACATTGAACATTTACCAAAATAGATTATATTCTGGTCTGTAACACAAGTCTTAGTAAATCCAAAAAAACTCAAACTATATCAAGTATGTTCTCTGACCACATGGAATTAAATTAGAAATTAGTAACAGAAAGATCTTTGGGAAAATGCCCAAATATTTGGAAAATAAACAACATATTTCTGAATAACCCATGGGCTATATAAGCAAATCAAAGGGTAAATCTGAATGTATTTAGAACTGAATAAAAATGAAACAACATATAAAATTTGTGGGATGCAGCTTAAGTGGTACTTCATGGAAAATTAATAGTAGTAAATTCTTAGAGAAAAAAAGAGAGGTCTGAAATCTATGTCATCTTCTACCTTAAGGAACTCTAAGAATAAGAGTAAATATAGCCCAAAGTAAGCACAATAAATATCAAAGCAAAAATCAATGAAAAAGAAAATAGAAAAATCAATGAAGTCAAAATCTGGTTCCTGGGGAAGATCATTAAAATTTATAAATCTCTATCCCAGAGTGATCAGGGGAAAATGAGAGAAGACACAAATTACCAATATCAAGAAGAAGAGAGTTGACATCACCACAGATTTTTACAAATGTTAAAAGTTTAATAAGGGAATATTATGAACAACTTTCTGACAATATATTTAATATCTTCAACGAAACAAATTCCTTGAAAGACTGAAATGACCCAAGTTCACACAAGAAGAAACAGATAACCCAAACAGTGCTATATCTATTAAAGAAATTGAGTATGGAGTTAAAAATGTTGCCACTAAAGAAACTTACAGGCCCCAACGTTTTACTGCTTAATTCCACCAAATCTTTAAGGACGAAATAATACCAATTTAGTATAAATTCTTTCAGAAAATTGAAAGGGAGATTATAGTTCTCAACTTATTCTATGAGACCAGCAGTATCCTAATACAAAACCCAGATACAGAAATTACAAGAAAATAAAACTGTTAACCAATATACCTCATGAACATATATGCAAAAATTCTAAACAATATTTTACCAAATCAAATTCAACTATATAAAAAAAGTATAGTACATCATGACCAAGTGGGGTTTATCCCAAGAATGCATAGACATACAAAAATCAAGTCAAATGGATCACAGACCTAAATGTAAAACCTGGAACCAACACTTCTAACAGAAAACATAAGAGAAATTACTTGTGAGCTGGGTTAGGCAAAGATTCTTTGATATGACACCAAAAGTATTATCCATGAGAAATAAAATTGATAAGCTGGACATCATCAAATTAAAAACTTCTATTCTTCCAAAAACTTTTAAGAGAATGCAAATCCAAACCACAGACTGGCAGAAAATATTTGCAAATCCTCTATCTGATAGCAATCTTGTTTACAAAATAAAGAACTTTCTAACTCAGTATTAAGAAAACAACCCAATTTTTTTAAATGGGCAAAAGATTTGAATAGACACCTCACAGAAAAGGAAACACAGATGACAAATAAGCACATGAAAATATGCTCAACATTATTAGTCATTATAAAAATGCAAATTAAAGCCACAAAGAGATGCCACTCCAAACCCATTAAAATTAAAAAGGCTGGTCTAGGCCATACCACCCTGAATGTGCACAATCTCATCTAAAATTAAAATGGCTGACCATTCTAAATGTGGATCAGGATATAGAGGAACTGAAACTTTCATACTGGTGGAAATGTAAAATGCTACAACTACTTTGGAAAACAGCTTAGCAATTTTTTAAAAAATTAAATGCCAACCTACCATCCAAACCAGCCATTTCACTTCTACGTATTTAATAAGAAAAATCAAAGCATATGTCGAGGCAAAGACATGCACGTGAATGTTCACAGCAACTTTATTTGTAATAGCCCCAAACTGGAAATAACAAAAATGTCTCTCAAAAAATGGATAAACAAATTGTAGCATAATCATACAACAGAAGATTACTCAGCAATAAAAAGGAATGAACTATTGATAGATGTAAAAACATGGATGGACCTCAGGTAATGATGCTGAGTTAAAGAAACCAGCCTAATAAGAATTAATACTCTGATTCCATGTATATAAAATTTAAGAAAATGCAAATTAATATATAGCAACATTAAGTGATTAATGAATGATCAATAGCTATCTGATAAAAGAAAGGTAGGGGCAATTATAAAAGGTTGTGAGGAACTTTTGGGGGGTGATAACTATGTTCATTATGCTGATTGTGATGATGAGTTCATAACTGTGCATGCATGTATACACACATACATATATGTATGTGCATATACCCATACATGTGTGTATGTGTATATAAACACTTATGAAAACATGTCCACAACATGCATATGAACATATTATATGTATGTACATACATATATATGTATATGTGTGACATATAATTTATATGTCAAAATGTATAAAATTGTATACTTATTTGAAATATATGCATTGCATAATTGCTAGAGGTGAATGAGAAGGTCACCTAGAACTGTCATTATCAACTCAGTGCCACCTTGCATAGAGAAAGTTGGAGGTTGATTTAAAGCAGTGTTAGATCTCTAAGGGATGTACTAAGTATTAATTTACAGATTGAATCAGAATTTCTGCTCCTTGGAGTTAGTTTCATGGAAAACAAAGGGTATATTTGCCAAATATAGTGAACTGTGTGAATTTGCAATGTGTAAGAAATGTAAATAACTGATTCCTTAATGGACTAAGAACTATAAATTATTATAGTGCTAGTAGGCATACAGACATCACTGATCTTCTGGTTTGATAATAACAATCATTGTCCATATAAAGGTATGAATACTCTGCTTTTCACTGAACCCTAATTTTAGGCTACATCTGAAGAACCTGGCTTTGGTTGCAACTACTTGTTTTGTAGTTGCACAATCAATTTCAATATCTAGCAGGATGATTTGCCATTACAGAGTCCCCCAAACCTGTAGCTTTGCCATAATGGTATGTATCCTTTAAAGTATTTTTGTGTGTGTTATGTATCACCCTATTTATGATTGTTAGATTTTAGCTTAAAAACTAGCAGTTGAATGAGAATCCTGCAATCATAGAATTTAGAACTAAAAGTGAATCTTAAAGTTTATTTATTCCAACCTCTTCCCTGCCTCTTACCACCCCCTCATTTACAGAAACAATGGGGATATTGTGTTAATTTTATATTGCTGCTGTAACAAATTACCACAAATTTGGCAGCTTTAAAACACCCATTTTTATTTTTTGTTTAAATTTATTTATTTTTGGCTGTGTTGGGTTTTCATTGCTGTGCATAGGCTTTCTCTAGTTGCGGCGAGCAGGGGCTACTCTTCACTGTGGTGCATGAAATTGAGGCTGCGATTAAAAATCTTCCAACAAACAAAAGCCCAGGACCAGATGGCTTCACAGGAGAATTCTATCAAACATTTAGAGAAGAGCTAACATCTAACCTTCTCAAACTCTTCCAAAATACAGCACAGGGAGGAACACTCCCAAACTCATTCTAAAAGGCCACCATCACCCTGATACCAAAAGCAGACAAAGATGTCACAAAAAAAGAAAACTACAGACCAATATCAATGATGAACATAGATGCAAAAATCCTCAACAAATACTAGCAAACAGAATTCAACAGCACATTGACCCCACTGGATCATACAGCATGAACAAGTGGGGTTTATCCCAGGAATGCAAGGATTCTTCAGTATATGCAAATCAATCAGTGTGATAAACCACATAAACAAGGAGAAAAACTATATGATCATCTCAATAGAGGCAGAAAAAGTTTTTGACAAAATTCAACACCCATTTATGATTAAAACCTCAACATAATAAAGGCAGTATATGACAAACCCACAGCCAACATCTTTCTCAATGGTGAAAAACTGAAACCATTTCCACTAAGATCAGGAACAAGACAAGGTTGCCCACTCTCACCACCATTAGTCAACAAAGTTTTGAAAGTTTCGGTCACAGCAATCAGAGACGAAAAAGAAATAAAAGGAATCCAAATCAGAAAAAAAAGAAGTAAAACTCTCACTGTTTGCAGATGACATGATACTATACATAGAGAACCCTAAAAGATGCCACCAGAAAACTACTAGAGCTAATTAATCAATTTGCCAAAGTAGCAGGATAGAAGATTAATGCACAGAAATCTCTTGCATTCCTATACAATAAGGATGAAAAATATGAAAGAGAAATTAAGGAAACACTCCCACTTACCAGTGCAAGAAAAAGAATAAAATACCTAGGAATAAACCTACCTAAGGAGACAAAAGACCTATATGCAGAAAACTGTAAGATACTGATGAAACAAATTAAAGATGATACAAATAGATGGAGAGATATACCATGTTCCTGGATTGGAAGAATCAACATTGTGAAAATGACTACACTACACAAAGCAATCTACAGATTCAATGCAATCCCTATCAAACTACCAATGGCATTTTTCACAGAACTAGAACAAAAAATTTCACAATCTGTATGGAAACACACAAGACTCCGAATACCCAAAGCAATCTTGAGAAAGAAAAATGGAGCTGGAGGAAACAGGCTCCCTGACTTCAGACTATACTACAAAGCTACAGTAAACAAGACAATATGGCACTGGTAAAAAAAAAACAGAAATATAGGTCAATGGAACAGGACAGAATGCCCAGAGATAAACCCATGAACATATGGTCACCTTATCTTTGATAAAAGAGGCAACAATATACAATGGAGAAAAAAAGCCTCTTCAATAAGTGGTGCTGGGAAAACCAGACAGCTACATGTAAAAGAATGAAATTAGAATACTTCCTGACACCATACACAAAAATAAACTCAAAATGGGTTAAAGATCTAAATGTAAGGCCAGACAGGATAAAACTCCTAGAGGAAAACACAGGAAGAACACTCTACGACATAAATCACAGCAAGATCCTTTTTGACCCATCTCCTAGAGAAATGGAAATAAAAACAAAAATAAACAAATGGGACCTAATGAAACTTAAAAGCTTTTGCACAGCAAAGGAAACCATAAACAAGACAAAAAGACAGTCCTCAGAATGGGAGAAAATATTTGCAAATGAAGCAACTGACAAAGTATTAATCTCCAAAATATAAAAGCCCCTCATGTCCCTCAATATCAAAAAAAAATCCAATCCATAAATGGGCAGAAGACCTAAATAGACATTTCTCCAAAGAAGATATATAGATTGCCAACAAACACATGAAAGGATGCTCAACATCACTAATCATTAGAGAAATGCAAATGAAAACTACAATGAGGCATCACCTCACACTGGACAGAATGGCCATCATCAAAAATCTACAAACAATAAATGTTGGAGATGGTGTGGAGAAAAGGGAATCCTCTTGCACTGTTGGTGGGAATGTAAATTGATACAGCCACTATGGAGGACAGTATGAGGTTTTTTAAAAAACCAAAAATAGAACTACCATACGACCCAGCAATCCCACTACTGGGCATATACCCCGAGAAAACCATAATTCAAATAGAGTCATGTACCACAATGTTCATTGCAGCACTATTTACAATAGCCCAGACATGGAAGCAACCTAACTGTCCATTGACAGATAAATGGATAAAGAAGATGTGGTACATATATACAATGGAATATTACTCAGCCATAAAAAGAAACAAAATGGAGTTATTTGTATTGAGGTGGATAGACCCAGGGTGTGTCATACAGAGTGAAGTAAGTCAGAAAGAGAAAAACAAACACTGTATGCTAACACATATATATGGAATCTGAAAAAACAAACAAAACATGGTTTTGAAGATCCTAGGGGCTGGAGAGGAATAAAGACGCAGATGTAGAGAATGGACTTGAGGACTCGGGGAGGGGAAGGGTAAGCTGGGATGAAGTGAGAGATTGGCATGGACATATATAGACTAACTAATGTAAAATAGATAGCTAGTGGGAAACAGCTGCACAGCACAGGTAGATCAGCTCAGTGCTTTGTGCTCACCTAGAGGAGTAGGATAGGTAGGGTGGGAAGGAGATGCAAGAGGGAGGAGATATGGGGATGTACGTATACATATAACTGATTCACTTTGTTATACAGCAGAAACTAACACACCATTGTAAAGCAATTATACTCCAATAAAGATGTTAAACAAAAACCTGCCAGATATGTAATCAAGCTTTATTATTAACTGAATGACTGTACAAGCATGCTAACATACTACAAAACTGTAAAAAATAGAAGCTATATATATTTTGGTTTTTTTTTTTTTTTTTTTGCGGTAGGCGGGCCTCTCACTGTTGTGGCCTCTCCCATTGTGGAGCACAGGCTCCGGACGCGCAGGTTCAGCAGCCATGGCTCACAGGCCCAGCCACTCGCAGCATGTGGGCTCTTCCCAGACTGGGGCACAAACCCGTGTCCCCTGCATCAGCAGGCGGACTCTAAACCACTGCCCCACCAGAGAAGCCCGAAGCTATATTTTAAATTTGAAATCTAAAAATATAAACACTTAATTTATCAAATTTTCCTTTTGAAACTGATTGTCTTTTGATTTGGAAATAGAAAGCTGAAACTTTTTCTTCTACACCAATATGTCAATGTCCACACATACTGATAGGGAAGAAGCAGATACCTAAATGGAAATTTGGATGTTATCAATAAGAAAGTAGATGAATGAGTGATGACTGACCAAAAGCAGTAAATGTCTACTACATCTGATATTCCATATTTGTCTAATTAGAATTTAGTAACACACTATAGTGCAGGTAAATTTGTAGTTCTTTATTCACATTAGTAATATTAATTGAGAAAGGCAAAATAAACAATATTTTTCACTATTATAATGTTGGAAATCAGAAAACATATTCTTAAGAATTCAATCTTCAAGTCTAAAACTTTGAGTATGTAGTTCAGGTAATCAGTTCCATCTTTGGAAATCAATTTCAGCATAGAAAAGTGAGTCAGATTAGTCCCTGCCAAATGGGTTTCCCAAAGAAACGACTTCACTACGAACATGTGAATTTAAATTTACATTCATTTACTTACTGCATTTGTAGAGAGACTGAGTGTTTACATGATTTGTCATAATCACCAGAGAGGTCAAGTCTTTGAGCTGAGGCAGAGGTTTTTCCCGTAGATGACGTGAATAAGTTTAATTATTTCAACAGTTCAAAAAGATCTCTTTAGCACCTGTCATGAATGCTGTGCTGCATCACCCAGATTTTCCCTTCAACACTAAAATATTTATTTCCAGGTTGCTGTTTAGGAATTACCAAGGCTGAAGAGAGCTACCTCATCCAAGGTAATGCCCCCTTCCCAAGGCAGTTGGCATCCAATGACTAGTAAACACTGGGCTAGACCTGGTTTTCTCACCCTGAGGAAAATTCTGAATGGCCATCCCAGCTTCAGAGCATCCCATGGGGTAAAGCTGAAGCCTTATGGTGACTACATCAGCCCAACTTCTCCCTTTACCTAGTCCTGCCTCCATTCCTTTCCCTCATATGTGTTAATCCTGAGACCACCCCTTAATAAATTATCCATACACTAATCTCCATCTTAAAAATCTGCTTCTAGGGCAACCCAACATGTGACAGCACCACATTCAACTAATCCCCTTAAGCTCCAAGAAGTAGAGGCAACTACTCTACTGTGCATCAAATTCACCCAGCAAAGCAATAATCTCTCTTGAAGCCACAGAAGAATATCCAGTATACATGTGTTATTACTATATCCACGTTTCTTTTTTAGCTTTTTAGCACAGTGTTTCCTGGTAAATTATACAATTAATAGACTTGCCTTATATTCTTAAAAAATACTTCCACCTTGGATTTAAGTTCCAAATCAAGGTTTATCCTAATAACTAACCATTGCAGAAATATCTCCTGTAGTCACACACAAATTTTTTTATCAATCTACATTAAACTTATATGACACAAGTACTATGTTCAAAAGTTCTGTCTTATCAAAATTTTCATTGACACAAGTAAATATGCATTACTGTGCAGTATTACATATGTCTATGCAACAGAAACACCACAAATAACTCTTTTAAAGCAACCTAATAAATTATCAGTCATACCTTCAACATGCCAAACAACAGCATTTCTGGTTAGATTTACACTTGAAACTTAAGAATGCATTTTATGACTCATTCAGTAGATGCACTTTTGTAAACTTCTCATCTTTAAAAGGGTTTAACGCCTGGTTTTCCTTAATATAAAACTATATAACTGCATTTCACAACAGGATAGCTTATTTTATTAACTTTCCAAAATAAACCTGATTGAAATTTCCATCCTGTTATTGAATTTGATAAGTTTTTATTAATAATTTTTAAACATCTTTATTGGAGTATAATTGCTTTACAATGGTGTGTTAGTTTCTGCTTTACAACAAAGTGAATCAGTTATACATATACATATGTTCCCATATCTCTTCCCTCTTGCATATCCCTCCCTCCCACCCCTCTAGGTGGTCACAAACCACCTAGCTGATCTCCCTGTGCCATGCGGCTGCTTCCCACTAGCTTTCCCACCCTACGTTTGGTAGTGTATATATGTTTTCATTACATTGCTTTTGTGTATACTAGCCACAGTTTCTACTTTATTTCATTTCATAATGAGCTATTAAGTTGTACTCATTTGATACCAACACACTTTTTTGCATATTAAACACAGGAATATTTTTAAAATTTCCTTTCAGTCTAGCTTTCATTCCCTCACTTTTTATAGAGATGTGGATGCCATGAACATTTATTTTCCTCTTATATCTGCTATAAGAATAATGACACAAAGAAGATGATAAATGACAACTTGACACACAGGATATGGGAGAAAATAAGGCATGGTGGGGACTATGTCAAACTGGAGAATACATGTCCCACGTCTGAAGGTAACAACTGCCACTTGGTTCCAACTGATTATTGCTTAGTGGGAATATTGACCAAGTGTTTCCAGATATTTTTCAATTTTTTCAAGAGAACTCAAAAATCCAAATTTTTATGTGAAATTGTTAAATGTTGGCAATTAATGTATCCTTATGCAACACATCTGTGGTCATACCCAGGTCATAGGTCCACTGATTTGCAAACTCACTCTTATGTGATAAATTTCTTTTGAATGTAGTATTGGGGGGATAAGTTTCTCAGTCTTGAAGTCTGGAAAACTCAGAATCTGTAGAAATTAAACAAGCCTTAAGCAACCAATGAATCAAAGAAGAAATCACAAGGGAGATGAGAAAATACTTAGGGAAGAATAAAAATGAAAACACAACATACCAAAACTTATGGGACACAGAAAAAGCAGCGCTATGGGAGAAATTTATAAATATAAAAGCTTACATTAAAACAAGAAAAGTCTCAAATCAACAACCTAACTTTAGAACTTAGGGAATTAGGAAAATAACTAAACCAAAAGCTTGCAGAAGGGAGGAAATAATAAAATTAGAGCAGGAGTAAATGAAATAGAGGCCAGAAAAAAACAATAAAATACTCAATGAAACTAAGAGTTGGTTTTTTTAAGTGATAAAACTGACAAACCTTTAGCTAGATAGTTAACTAAGAAAAAAAGCAAGACGACTCAAATAAATAAAATCAGAGATGAAAGAGGAGACGTTAGGACTGATGCCACAGAAATCAAAAGGATTATAAAAGACTACTACTAAAACTTATACACTAATAAATTAGATAACCTAGAAGAAATAAATGCATAAATTCCTAGAAATATATTATGTACCAAGCCTGAATCACGAAGAAATAGAAAATCTGACAGATGTATAACTAGTAAAGAGATTGAAGCAGTAATCAAAAACCTTCTAACACAGAAAAGCCCAGGATCTGATGGCTTCACTGATAAATTCTACCAAATATTTAAAGAAGAATTAATGGCAATTCTTCTCAAACTCTTCCAAAAAATTGAAGAGGAGGGAACACTTCCATACTTATTTTACAATGCCAGCATTACCCTGATACAAAAACAGAAAAAGACTCTATGAGAAAAGAAAACAACAGGCCAATATCACTGATGAATATAGTGTAAAAATCCTCAACAAAATACTACCAAACCAAATTCAACAGCATATTAAAAAGATCATACACCATGACCAAGTGGGACTTATTCCTAGGATGTAAAGATGGTTCAAAATATAAAAATCAGTAAATGTTACATACCACATTAACAGGATGAAAGATAAAAATCACATGATCATCTCAACAAATGCAGAAGAATCATCTGAAAAATTCAACACCCTTTCATAATAAACACACTCAACAAGCTAAGGGTAGTAAACTACCTCAACATAATAAAAGCCGTATGTGGGACTTCCCTGGTGGTCCGGTGGTAAAGAATCCACCTTCCAATGCAGGGGACATGGGTTCGACCCCTGGTCAGTGAACTAAGATCCCACACGCCACAGGACAACTAAGCCCACGTGCCACAACTACTGAGCTCGCACGCCTCAATGAGAGAGCCCGCGTGCCACAAACTACAGAGCCCTTGAGCTCTGGAGCCCGCACTAGAGACAGAAAAACCCACACCCCACAACTAGAGAGAAGCCCTGCAAGCCACAACAAAGTGCCCATGTGCTGCAACAAAAAGATATTGCATGCCTCAATGCAGATCCTGCATGCTGCAACTAAGACCCAATGCAGCCAAGAAAGAAAAAGAGGGAAGGAAGGAAGGAAGGAAGGAAGGAAGGAAGGAAGGAAGGAAGAAAATTAATTTTTTTAAAAAAGCCATATTGGAAAAACCCATAGTGAACATCATACTCAATGGTGAAAGGCTGAAACTTTTTCCTCTAAGATCAGGAACAAGCCAAGGAGGCCTGCTTTAGTCACTTTTTTTCAACATAGTATTGGACATCCTAGCCAGAGAAATTAAGCAAGGAAAAGAAGTAAAAGCCATCCATTCAAACTGGAAGGGAAGAAGTAAAATTATCTTTGTTCGTAGATGATTATGATCTTATATGTAAAAAACCCTAAAGATCCCACAAAAAACCTATTAAAACTAATAAATGAATTCAGCAAAGTAGCAGGACACAAAGTCAACATGCAAAAATCAGTTGCATTTCTATATGCAGACAATAAACAATCTGAAAAGAAAATTAAGAAAACAATCTCATATACAATAGCATAAAAAATACTTAAGCATTAATGTAACAAAGGAAGTGAAGGACTTGTATGATAAAATCTGCAAGACATTTCTAAACAAAATTAGAGGACACATAAATAAATGGAAAGAAATTCCATGTTCATGAATTGGAAGACAGTATTGTTAAGATGCCAATACTATCAAAAGTGATCTACAGATTAAATGAAGCCTCTATCAAAATCCCAATGATTTTTTTGAAGAAATAGAAACATTCATCCTAAAATTCATATGCAATCTCAAGGAACTCTGAAGAGTCAAAATGATTCTGAAAAAGAAGAACAAAGCTGGAGAACTCATACTAACTGATTTCAAAACTTACTACAAAATAACAGTTTTTAAAAAAGCAATGGAAGAGAACCGAATACACAGAAATAAACTCACATATATATTCAAATGATTTTTGACAAGAGTGCCAAGACCATTCAATGGGGAAAAAACAGTCTTCTCAACAAATGATGCTGAGAAAAACCAGTATCACATGCAAAAGAGTGAAATTGGACCCTTACTTTACACCATGTACAAAAATTAACTCAAAATGGATTCATGACCTAAATGTAAGACCTAAAACTATAAAACTCCTAGAAGAAAACAAAGGGGAAAATCTTCATGTCATTGGATTTGTTTAATGATTTCTTAGATATGACACCAAAAGAACAGGAAACAAACAAAAAACCCCACAAATTGGATTTTATGAAAAATTTTAAGTATTTTGCATCAGAAGGCACTAACTAACAGAGTAAAAAGGAAACCCACAGAATGGAAGAAAATATTTGCAAATGATTTATATGATAAGGGATTGATATCCAGAATACACAGAAAACTCCTAAAACTCAACATTAAAAACCAAACGACTTGATTAAAAAAATAGGCAGAGGACTAAAACAGACATTTCTCCAAAGAAGATATACAAATGGCCAAAAATGACATGAAAAGATGGTCAACATCACTAGTCATTAAAGAAATGCAAATCAAAACTACATGATACCACCTCACACTCATTAGGATGGCTACTAATATATATTTTTAAAAAGTTGATGAGAATGTAGAGAAATTGGAACTCTTGTGTAGTGTTGGTGGGAATGCAGAATGGTACATCCACTGTGAAAACAGTATGACAGTTCCTCAAAAACTTAAAAATAGAATCACATTATCCAGCAGTTCCCCTTCTGGGCATATAACCAAAAGAATCGAAAACATGTTCTCAAAGAAATATTTTTACACCCACATTCACAGCAGCATTAGTCATAATAGCTAAAACATGGAAGTTTTATCTTCCATCAGTAAATAAATGGATAAGCAAAATGTGGTATATACATACAATGGAATATTCTTAAGCCTTACAAAGGAACAAAATTCTGACACATGCTACAACATGGGTGAAACTTGAGGACATTATGTTAACTGAAATGAGTCAGTCGCAAAAAGACAAACACTATATGATTCCACTTAAATAACGTACCTAGAGTACTCAAATTCATAGAGATGAAAAGTAGAATGATGGTTGCCAAGGACTGGGAGAAGTGGGGAACAGAGAGTTTATTGTTTAATGGGTAAAGAGTTTCAGTTTTGCAAGATGAAAAGAGTTCTGGAGATGGACTGTGGTGATGTTTGCAGAATATGAATGTACTTGTTACCAGTGAAGTGTACACTTTATGATTAGTATAGTAAGTTATGTGTATTTTACCACAATTTAAAAAACTGGGAAAGAGTTTTATTGGGACACAGCCACCCACATTTGTTTATATATTGTCTATGGCTGCTTTTGCACTATAATGGCAGAGTTGAGGAGTTGTGACAGAAACTGTGTGGCCTGCAAATCTACAATATATACTATCTTGTCCTTTAAGAAAAAGTTTGCTAATCTGAATTAAATGAAGACAGGTGGGCATGCCTATGAAATCTGAGTATGACATAAACTGGGAGGAGTAGTTAATATACTGCATGACAGAATCAAAGTTCACAAAAATCAGAACTGAAAAAAATAGGCTGTTAACAATCAGGTTGAAACTTAACAGCTAATGAAGTATGTATGAGATAACAGAAAATATATGTTGGTCTCTGCCCCCGATTCTTAACACTGAGCTTCTACAGTCCTTGTAATTTCCTAAAGTAATAAGAACACTAGGAGCATTGTTAAAATGTCCATACTGCCCAAAGCAATCTACAGATTTAATACAATCTACTGATTTAATGCAATCCCTATCAAAATACCCATGACATTTTTCACAGAACTGGAACAAAAAATCCTAAAATTTATATGGAACCACAAAAGAATGCAAACAATCAAAACCACCTTGAGAAAAGAGAATAAAGTTGGAGGTATCACACTCCCTGACTTCAGGCTATACTACAAAGCTACAGTTATCAAAACAGTATGGTACTGGCACAAACACAGACACATAGATCAATGCAACAGAATAGAGAGACCAGAAATAAACCCACGCACCTATGGTCAATTAATCTACAACAAAGGAGGCAAAAATATACAACGGAGAAAAGACAGTCTCTTCAACAACTGGTGCTGGGAAAACTGGATAGCTACATGTAAAAGAATGGAATTAGAACATTTTCTCAGACAATATACAAAAATAAATTCAACATGGATTAAAGACCTAAATGTAAGACTGGAAATTATAAAATTCCTAGAAGAAAATATAGGCAGAACAGTCTTTGACATAAATAATAGCAGTTATTTTTTTGGATCTGTCTCCTAAGGCAAAGGAAACAGAAGCAAAAATAAACAAATGGGACCAAATTAAAATTGTAAAAGCTCTTGCACAGCAAAGGAAACCATCAACAAAATGAAAAGATAACCTACTGAACAGGAGAAAATATTCGCAAATGATATGACCAAAAGGGGTTAAGATGCAAAATATATCAACAGCTCATACAACTCAATATCAAGAAAACAAACAACCTGATTAAAAAAAGGGCAGAGGACCTGAATAGACATTTTTCCAAAGAAGACATACAGGTGGCCAACAGGCACCTGAAAGATGCTCAACATCACTAATCATCAGAGAAATGCAAATCAAAACCACACTGAGATGTCACCTCACACCCGTCAGAATGGCTATGATCAAAAAGACCACAAATAACAAATGTTGGTGAGGATGCCGAGAAAAGGGAACCCTCTTGCACTGTTGGTGGGAATGTAAATTGGTGCAGCCACTGTGAAAAACAGTATGGAGGTTCCTCAAAAAACTAAAAATAGAACTACCATATGATCCAGCAATTCCACTCCTAGGTATATATTCAAAACAAACAAAAACACTAATTCGAAAAGATACATGCACCCAAATGTTCATAGCAGCATTATTTACAACTGCCACGATATAGAAGCAACCCATCAACAGATAAATGGATAAAGAAGATGTGGTATAAAGAATGAAATCTTGCCATTGCAACAACATGGATGGACTTAGAGGGTATTATGCTTGGTGAAATAGGTCAGACATAAAAAGACAAATACTGTATGTTATCACTTATATGTGGAACCTAAAAACTAAAATGAATGAATGTAACCAAACATAAATAGACTCACATATATAGAAAACAGAGTAGTGGTTACCAATGAGGAGAGGGAAGGGGGTAGCGCCAAATAGGGGTAGGGGATTAAGAGGCATTAACTAATATGTATGAAATAAATAAGCTACAAGAATATATTGTACACGACAGGGAATATAGTCAGTATTTTATAATAACTTTAAATGGAGTATAATCTATAAAAATATTGAATCACTATGTTGTACACCTGACACTAATATAATATTGTAAATCAACTATACTTCAATTTAAAAAACTAAAAAATTAAACAAAACAGTGGTTCTCAGAACCACCTGGATGACTAATATAGAATACAGAGGTCTGGGCTTGTTGGAGTAAGGTTAAGGCCTGATCTCTCTGTTTTTACCACATTCCCTAGTGATTATTTTTAAATAAGCTTTACTGAGGTATAATTCACATATAATTCATCCATTTAAAGTATATGATTCAATGGTTTTTAGTATATTCCCAGAGTTGTGCAACCATCATACAATTTTAGAACATTTTCATTATATCAAAAAGAGACCCCATGCCCATTAGTAGTTATTCCCCATATCCCCCCAATTCTCGTAGCCCTAGGCAACCACAAATCTATTAACTGTTTCTATAAATGTGCCTGTTCTGGAAATATCATATAAATGGAATGATACAATATGTGGTCTTTGTGACTGGCTTCTTTCACTTAGCATGTTTTTAAGGTTCATCCATGTTATAACATGTATCAGTACTCTGTTTCTTTTTATTGCCAAATGAGTATACTACATGTTGTTTATCTTTTCATCAGCTGATAGACATTTTGGTTGTTTCCACATTTGATTATTAAAAATAATGCTGTTATGAACATTTGGATACACATGTTTGTATGGACACATTTCCTGTTTAACTTAGGAGTGGAACTGCTGGGTCATATGGTAACTCTGTTTAACTTACTGAGGAACTAACAGGCTGTTTCCAAAGTGGCTGCACCATTTTGCATTCCCACCAGCAGTGCATGAGGGTTACAGTTTTTCCACATCCTTGTCAATTTCTGCTATTATCTATTGTTTTGATTACAGCCATCCTAGTAGTGTGAAGCAGTTTCTCATTGTGGTTCTGATTTGTATTTCCCTGATGGCTAACGATGTTGAGCATCTTTTCAAATGATTCCCAGTAACTTTTTTTTTTTTTTTTTTTTTTTTTTTTTGCGGTACGCGGGCCTGTCACTGTTGTGGCTTCTACCTTTGCGGAGCACAGGCCCCAGACGCGCAGGCTCAGTGGCCATGGCTCACGGACCCAGCCACTCTGAGGCATGTGGGATCCTCCCGGACCGGGGCACGAACCCGTGTCCCCTGCATCGGCAGGCAGACTCTCAACCACTGCGCCACCAGGGAAGCCCCAATTCCCAGTAACTTTGATGAACACTGAAGTCTGAAAATCACTAAGAGGTCTGCAAGTACATTAAGGTCCCTTTTGACATTAATGATCCCATGAAGATAGAGCCAGAGAGGTATATCATTTGCAGAACTACACTTGCACATGCCTTCCTGTTCCACATGCCACTGGCCTGCAAGTTAACCTAGTCAACTCCTGTTTTATAAAACCCTATCTTACTCCTTTCTCATTTTATTTATTTTAAAAACTTTTAATATAAATTTTAAAATTGACTTGACTATAGATTGTTTAAATCATTTAAGCAAGCAGTTCCATCTTCTAATTTGATTAGCACAATGGCCAAACATTGTGCTCTGTGAATATGGATGGAGGGAGATAGATAGATAAATATAGACAGATAGATATAATTCAATATATGTTAATGGAAACCTTAGAAAAATGTTAGTCTTTAAAGAAAAGAAAATCATTTCTTCTATACCTTTCACGACCTATCAGCAGTTTAGCAACGTTCAGACAGAAGTCTAAAGACATGTCACGATGTAGTATTTCCATGACAGCTAACAAATAGAACAAAGGAAATAATCACATTAGTTTCACTTTTTAGGAACCTTAGCTATTTTCAATAATTTTCCTCTGTTCAGAATCTACTTTCTAAATGTTTGCCATATACCATGTCTTGCCTAACAATTTATCAAAGTCTTTTTATATAGTAATAATATCCAATGCTAGAGAGAGTGCAGTAAAACAGGCAAAGTAACTTTTTGAAAAGCAATTTGACTACTATCTGCTAAGAATACAGTGGATAAAAGCTTGGGATCTGAAGTCAGACGATCCATATTTGAAACCACTTTCCACTTTCATGGACATAGGCAAGTTACTTAGTTTTTCTTCACCTTAGTTTTGTCATCTGTAAAGTGGGGAACAAATCACCAATCTCTCAGGGCTGATGAGAGAGTTACATGAGATAATGTATGCAAATTACATAGCAAAGGACCTAGCACTTAGTAAGTATTCAGTAAATGAAAGTTGCTATTATTATTATTCCCTTTACTTCAGAAATTGTACTCTGAAAATTCATCTGAAATAAATGAGGGGAAATGTAATGAACAGGATATTAAAAGCAATATAAATTATAACAACAATAAAAAGGACATATACTGAGTGTCCCCTGTAGGGTAATGATAAATTACTATGCAACCATTAAAACTGTTAAGTATGAAATAAAACTGTTTTTCATTTAAAAATGAATATGTACCAATATGAAAAATGGTTATAAAATTAGTAAAAAAACAAAATTGGAAAACAAAGGCTGTCTGTACTATATAGTCACAATTCTGTAAAACAAGCAAATTAATATAGAAAAATACTGAAAATAAATCATAAAATTTCTAAAAGTGATTGTGTTTAGATTATTTATTCGAAAAATAACTAATGAGTGTATTCTCTGTGCCAGGAACTGTGCTTGGTGCTGGGAATCCAGCAGTGGACAAAACACACAAAAATCTCTGCTGCCAAGGAGCTGATATCCCAGTGGATGGTGGACAATGGATATTTTTAGTATTTTCCAAAAACTTCCTTAATGGGTATGTGCTATCTTTTCATAATAAAAAAATTACATATATTTTTAATTTCTACTTTTCCTACTATAAAAAATACCAGTGAAGTTCTAATGAAAAACAGCAGTTAGGGTGACCGTTCTTTTTTTTAAAAAAAATAAATGTATTTATTTTATTTATTTATTTTTGGCTATGTTGGGTCTTTGTTGTTGTGCACAGGCTTTCTCTAGTTGGGCCAGTGGGGACTACTCGTTGCAGTGCACAGGCTTGTCATTGCGGTGGCCTCTCTTGTTGCAGAGCATGGGCTCTAGGCACATGGGCTTCAGTAGCTGTGGCTCACAGGCTCAGTAGTTGTGGCTCACAGGCTCTAGGGCACAGGCTCAGTAGTTGTGGCACACGGGCTTAGTTATTCCACGGCATATGGGATCTTCTCAGACCAGGGCTTGAATCCATGTCCCCTGCATTGGCAAGTGGATTCTTAACCACTGTGCCACCAGGGAAGTCCCCATATATACTTTTAATACAAAGTGAAATATAATTTTATTATTTTAAACTATAGAAAACTTAAAGTCATGAAGTTTCCTAGTTTGTAATCTGATGTTGCAAATCTATCATGAGCATCTAGAAAGTAAAAACAATCTGGAAATAAAGAATAATTTTATTTTAAACTGTTTCTTTTCTACATTTTGATAAAAAACTGTAATGGGGAATTCTAGTCCAAAATTAATCAACTTCAAACTAGGTGACTCCAATAATCTCTCTGATCTTCCCATATTATATTAGCTTCAGTAAGACTATTCCTTTAATTGGTTTGTTTATTCCTGTACTGCAAAAAAAAAGAGGAGTTGTCTTTCTGACTCCTAATAAATTTCAACCTGTGTATATCTGAGCTGATACTGTTACCTAGAGATGCAGAATCCTCTATGTATTTCAGCTTCTGAGGTCTCTTAGTGATTGGCTAATATTCTAGAAGTCACAGAAAGTTTCAGCAGTACTAAACTGGCACTAAATTTAGAGCAACTTCCAAATCTGATTACTGTCCTACTTATTACAAATTGTTATTATTTATTGGATAATCAGTTATTATACTAACATATAATTTTATACTGTAAAAATAATGCAGCTCTGTAATACAATTAAATTTTATGCAGTAAAAAATAAAGCATGGATACATTAAAAAAATTTAGAGTAAATTATTTTTATGACTAAACATAACTGAAATACTGTTATGGGGCCAGTGTGCATAGAAATATTATGCCTCACTTACTTCATCTATATAGTAGTAAGAACAACAATAATAACTTCAATAATAGGTAATATTTATTGCACACTAACTATGTACCAGGCATGGAACTAAATGCTTTACATACTTTTTCTCATAGGATTCTCAAAACAACACAGTGAGGTAGACATTAATATTACACTTCTTTTAAAGATGAAGAAACTGAAGCACAGAAAAGTTAAGTCACTTGCCAAATGACCCACAGCTGTGTATCAGGATGTTTATGTTGTGATGTGTACATTCTAGTCCCTTGAGAATTTTGAAAAACAAATAGCAATATTTATACAAGTAATTATAAAAGGCACAGCATTACAAAGGCTTTTCCTATCAGTAGGTTATCTTTCTTCATGGTGGGCAGCTGCAATTTTCTGCTAGACTAAAGGAAAACTGATAGTTTTTATTCAGCTCTTTTTTACTACTTATTACATTTGCTACTATTTTCTCCTCCTTCTCCTTTTCTTCCTGACTGACAATCTTATGTGCTCAATTTCCTTCTCAGTCACCATCAAATTATACCTATGCTAGTATACTACAAAAGACCTTACATTCAACAAATTGGTGTTAATATTTCAAAATTGTGTACTCTTCACACACAGAGATGTTACTTACCTCCAAAAACTTCTTCATTAGCTGTTTCATACTTCAAGAGGATTTTCATCTTTAAGAAAAGCCCAGCTGGAGTTAAATGTTCCTATTTTAAACAAAGAAATCACAATGATATTAACACTGTGAAATGTAAAAGACAATTTTCAAGTAATTGCCTGTTTTATTCAACCACAGAATGATGTATCGTGATCAAAGGAAATCAAAATTATAAAAAATCAAATCATAACATCTGGTCTATTCCTGAGGATATTTTCTGATACTTTTTTCAATCTAAATGAAATAGTAAAAGGAAAAGAACATATAAACATTTCTATTGAGTGGCAAGCATTTAATGGCAAGGTCAATACTTAAACTATGAGAACGTTAAGACCATATTCTTGTCTTGGTAAGCAAAACCCCAAACATCAATTAGGTTTGTTTTCTTTTGAGACTTTAATAACAATGAAGGTCCTTTGCAAACAATGGCTGAATGAAATAGAAAACATATTGTCTTTCCTATAGGATACACCTATCATATTTACTATTAATAACAATGTACTCTGAATGGTTTTTCCAAGTCCTTGCTAGTTGGACCTGCTTCCACTTTTGCCTGACAGTGTAAATCTTTAAACAGTAGTCTATGATTAAAAGGGCAGTGTAGGTTCACAGAATAGAATTTTTCTCTCTACAATGTCAATTAACCTCTCCATGAACATTGTACTTATTAGCTCCAAGCTCTGCAAAAAACTACAGCGATTCATGGGTGAGATGTCTGAAGAATGGAAAGTTAGGGAAAAAGTAACTACTGGTATTAAGAGCATTTGCAAATAAAGATAATATCAGTACAAAGAATAAACTAAGATTGAATTATAATTATAACTTATTGCATTACCACCTTTCCTAACAGGAATGTTGGAATATCTCTTGGGCTCAAGACATATTCCACATTTTAGCAATGAACAATCCAAAAGTGAAGTTAAGAAAATAATTCCATTTATAATAGCATCAAAAAGAAAAAAATACATAGGAATACATTTTAAAAATAAGGGCAAGACTTCTATACTGAAAACTACAAAACATTATTGAAAGAAATTAAACAAGACCTAAATAAATAAAAACACATCCCATATTCCTGATTGGAAAAC
This sequence comes from Kogia breviceps, assembly GCF_026419965.1. Taxonomy (NCBI): domain Eukaryota; kingdom Metazoa; phylum Chordata; class Mammalia; order Artiodactyla; family Physeteridae; genus Kogia; species Kogia breviceps. Next base: position 72,640,985 of record NC_081330.1, on the reverse strand, counting down.
TTAATATTGTTCAGATAGCAGTAATCCCCTAATTGATCTACGGATTTAATGCAATCAAATTTCCAGCTGGTTTCTTTGTAGAAATTGACAGGCTGACTGAAAATTCATATGAAAGTGCAAGGGATGCCGAAAAAATCTTGAAATAGAACAAAGCAGGAGGACTCATGCTTGCAATTCCAAAGTGGTATCCACTTTACACTAACATCAGCTGTGGATGAGAATTCCCAGTGTTCCACATCCTTGCCAACACTTGGAATTATCCGACTTCTAAGTTTTTGCCAATCTACTGGGTATTTTACCTACTTTAAGGTGTTCTTCTTATCTTCCTAGCCCCTTACTGTGAGGCTTTCCTAAGGTACAGCTTCTATAAAACTACTCCTTTTCCTATGTTCTCTCCTTCAGAAATCTTACCCATTTTTCAGGCTACAAATATCATTTTAGGTAAAAAAAATCTGTTGCAAGACTTTCTTGGGGGGTAAGAGCTTTAATGAGCTATAATAAACATACCATACAATTCACCCATTTAAAGTACACAACTTGGAGGGCTTCCCTGACGGCACAGTGGTTAAGAATCTGCCTGCCAATGCAGGGGACACGGGTTTGAGTCCTAGTCTGGGAAGATCCCACATGCTGTGGAGCAACTAAGCCAGCTAGCCACAACTACTGAAGCCCGTGCACCTAGAACCTGTGCTCTGTACCAAGAGAAGCCACTGCAATGAGAAGCTCACACACCACAATGAAGAGTGGCCCCCACTCACTGCAACTAGAGAAAAGCCCGCACACAGCAACGAAGACCAAACACAGCCCAAAATAAATAAATAAAATAAATTTTAAAAATACCCATGACATTAAAAATAAATAAATACATAAAGTAATAAAGTACACAAGTCGGGACTTTCCTGGTGGTCCAGTGGTTTAGAATCCACCTTCCAATGTAGGGGACATAGGTTCTATCCCTGGCTGGGAAACTAAGATCCCACATGCTGCAGGGCATCTAGGCCCTTGTGCTACAACTACAAAGCCCATGTGCTCAGGAGCCTGCGCGCCACAACTAGAGAGCCCACGTGCCACAACTACTGAGCCCACACACCATAACTAGAGAGAAGCCCATGTACTGCAACAAAGAGCCAGTGTGCTGCAATGAAAGATCCTGCATGCCACAGCTAAGATCCGATGCAATTATAAATAAAGCTGCTATAAACAACCATGTGTAGGTTTTGTATGTACATAAGTTTTCAACTCCTTTGGACAAATAGCATGGAGTGCAATTGCTGGACTATACAGTAAAAGTATGTTTAGTTTTGTAAGAAATTGCCAAACTGTCTTGCAAAGTGGCTGTACCAGTTCATGTCTTTTTAATATCCAATATGATGAAATGAGAAGTATGCATAAAGCATTTTTCCTGCGTGTTGAAGTACCATGATAGCTGTTTCCAGAAAAAAAAAAACACTTGTGTGATTATTTGAACTGCAAGCTGAACAAGCCACTTTTGTCATGGAATACCATTTTTAGACAAACCTCAGTTATTCCAACATGGGTATTTGGCAGACATTTTCACAAAAATGAATGAAATAGGTCTGTCGCTTCAAGGAAAACAGCTGATGGTATTTTATTCGTAATTGCCAAAACTTGGAAGCAACCAAAACGTCCTTGAGTAGGTGAATAGATAAACTGTGGAACATCCAGACAATGGAATAGTGTTCAAAGTTACAAATAAATGAGCTATCAAGCTATGAAAAGACATGGAGTAATCTTAAATGCATATTACTAACTGAAAGAAGCCAATCTGAAAAGGCTACATACTATAGGATTCCAATTATATGACACTGCGGAAAAGGCAAAACTACAGAGTCCGTAAAAAGATCAGTAGTTGGCAAGGGTTAGGGGAAAGGGAGGGATGAATAGGTGAAGCACAGAGGAGTTCTAGGGCAGTGAAGCTACTCTGTATGATAGTATAGATGGATACATGCCATTATACATTTTTCCAAACCCTTAGAACATACAACACTAAGAGTGAACTCTAATGTAAACAGTGGACTTTGGATGATAATGACGTGTCAATGCAGGCTCATCAGTTGTAATCAACGCACTACTTTGGTGGGGACTTTGATAGCTAGGAAGGCTGTGCACGAGTAGGGGCAGGATGTGTATGGGAAATCTCTGTACCTTCTGCTTAATTTTGCTGTGAACTTAAACTGCTCTAAAAACTGTCTCTAAAAAAACACTCCAATTAAAATCAGAACAAAATAAAGACATGCACTCAAGAGTTGTGATTTTAAAAACAGCGATGCAGCCAAAAATAAATAAATAAATATTTTTAAAAAATAAAGTACACAACTCAATGGATTTTAGTATATACACAAAGTTGTTTATCAGTTTTAGAACATTTTCCTCACCACAAAAAGAAACCTTGTACCCTTTAATAGTCATTCTCTATTCCCTCCAGTGCCACCTCACCTCAACACGCAGGCAAACACTATTCTACTTTCTGTATCTATATATTTGCCTATTTGGGACATTTCATGTAAATGGAATGATACAATATGTGTTCTTCTGTGGCTGGTTTTCTTCAATTGGCATAATGTTTTCAGGGTTCATTAATGTTGTAACATGTATCAGCACTACATTCATTTTTATGGCCAAATAATATTCTTTAGTGTGGATATACCACATTTTGCTTATCTGTTCATCAACTGATGGACATATGGGCTGTTTCCATATTTTGGCTGTTGTAAATAGTGGTGCTACAAACATTCATGCATGAGTTTTTATGTGGACACATGTTTTCAGTTCTCGAGTATACACCTACGAGTGGAATTGCTGGGTCATGTTTTCTCTGTTTAACTTTTAGAGGAACTGCCAAACTGTCTTCCAAAGTGGTTGTACCATTTAACATTCCCACCAGCAGTGTATAAATGTTATAATTATTCCACATTCACACCAATAATTGTTTTTGCCCATTAAAAAATATAGTCATTTTAGTGAGTGCGAAGTGGTCCCTCATTGTGCTTCTGATTTGCATTTCCCTGATAATTTGTGATATTGAGCATCTTTCCATGTTATTATTGGCCTATGATATCTCCTTTGGAGAAATACCTATTCAAATCCTTTGCTCATTTTTAATTGGGTTGTCTTCTTACTACTTAGTAAGAGGTTTTTATAAAAATATATCCTGGATACCAGACACTTATCATATATAATTTGCAATTATTTTCTCCCATTCTTTTGGGAGGACCCCATAGGTTGTGTTTTTACTTTCCTGATGGTTTCAACTGAAGCAAAATTTTTAACTTTTTTAATTAATTAATTAATTAATATATTTTTGGCTGTGTTGGGTCTTCGTTGCTGTGCGCAAGCTTCCTCTAGTTGCGGCAAGTGGGGGCTACTCTTTGTTGTGGTGTGCAGGCTTCTCATTGCAGTGGCTTCTCTTGTTGTGGAGCATGGGCTCTAGGCGCATGGGCTTCAGTAGTTGTGGCACGTAGGCTCAGTAGTTGTGGATCGCAAGCTCTAGAGCACAGGCTCGGTAGTTGTGGTGCATGGGCTTAGTTGCTCTGTGGCATGTGGGATCTTCCCAGATAGGGGCTCAAACCCATGTCCCCTGAGCATTGGCAGGCAGATTCTTAACCACTGTGCCACCAGGGAAGTCCCAAAATTTTTAACTTTAATGAAGCCCAATATAATCTAATTTTCCTTTTTCTCTTGTGCTTTTGGTGTCTTATCTAAGCAACCAAGACTTTTCCAGTTTCATTGTACTGATACATTTTCAAAAACAATTTTGTGGGGCTTCTCTGGTGGTGCAGTGGTTGAGAGTCTGCCTGCCGATGCAGGGGACGCAGGTTCGTGCCCCGGTCCGGGAAGATCCCACATGCGGTGGGGCGGCTAGGCCCGTGAGCCATGGCCGCTGAGCCTGTGCGTCCGGAGCCTGTGCTCCACAACAGGAGAGGCCACAGCAGTGAGAGGCCCGCATACCACACAAAAAAATAAATAAATAAAAACAACTTTGTGGAATAACATAAGGCTACCAAATTTTAATTTCCCCTCAAACACTAATTTAAAAATATTACTATTTGATCCTGTTCCAGCCAAGATGGAGCATGACAACTATAGTCTATATCCTCCACTAATTACAACTAAAAACCCTGAACAAGATCTACAAAGCAACAACCTGAGGACTCTGAAAAGTAAACAAAAGCAGAAAGATTGTAGTGAGTCATCAAAACATGGAGAAGTAGACTGTATGGGAATAGTGAGTATCCTGGTTTTTTTTTTCTCTTTTATCTAATGGTATAGGAAGTTTGCCAGTCTTCTGCCAAATCTCTGAATGAGGTCAAAAAGAGATGTTTGTCTGGATGACTGGCGGGTGTGGGGGGGTGTCTGCAGGATTTTTTAACAGGCTCTGTCTTCACATAGATATGGAGTTCAAATTTATACTACTCGGACTTCCTTGGCAGCACGATGGTTAAGAATCCGCCTGCCAATGCTGGGTACATAGGTTTGAGCCCTGCTCTGGGAAGATCCCACATGCCACAGAGCAACTAAGCCCGTGTGCCACAACTACTAAGCCTGTGCTCTAGAGCCCATGAACCACAACTATGGAGCCCACATGCCACAGCTACTGAAGCCCACATGCCTAGAGCCCATGCTCCACAGCAAGAGAAGCCACTGCAATGAGAAGCCTGCGCCCCACAACGAACAGTAATCCCTGCTTGCCGCAACTAGAGAAAGCCTGCGTGCAGCAATGAAGACCCAAAACAGCCAAAAATAAATAAATATATTTTTAAAAATTTATACTACTCATGTTGTCCAAGAATTGTAAAGCTGAAAAATCAAAGTAAAAGTAGTCAAAAGAGTGATATCTCTTAGACATCTGGCTAAAGCAAATAGATGTAGGGCCATGGACTTCCTTGGTGGTCCAGTGGTTAAGACTTTGCCTTCCAATGCAGGGGGTGTGAGTTCAATCCCTTGTTGGGGAGCTAAGATCCCACATGCCTCAGGGACAAAAAACCAAAACATAAAACATAAACAATATTGTAACAAATTCAATAAAGACTTTAAAAATGGTCCACATCAAAAAAAATAGATATAAGGCCATGTCCTCAATCCAGGTTGTACAGGATTCTAAAAGATTAACACTAAAGATGAACTAACAATCCCAAATTACAAAGCACATGAGGAAATGTTTCATACTGAGCAAGAGTTAGGAGTACTACTAACTGCAGGATCAAATTGTTTCCAAGTACAGGAATACCTCATTTTATTGCATTTCACCTTATTGCACTTCGCAGATACTGTGTTGTTTACATAATGAAGGTTTGTGGTAATCCTGCATCAAGCAACTCTATCAGTGTCATTTTTCCAATAGCATTTACTCACTTTGTGTTTCTGTGCCACATTCTGGTCATTCTTGCAATATTTCAAATTTTATTATTATTATTATATTTGTTATGGTGATCTGTGCTCAGTGATTTTTGATGTTACTATTGTAATTGTTCTGGGATGCCATGAACTGCATCCATATAAGACAGCGAACTTAAACGTTATCTGTGTTCTGACTGCTCCACCAACTGGGCAGCCCCCCATCTCTCTCCCTCTCCTCAGGCCTCCCTATTCCCTGAGACCCAACAGTACTGAAATTAGCCAATTAATAACCCTACAAAGGCATCTAAGTGTTCACATGAAGAATCATATGCCTCTCACTTTAAATCAAAAGCTAGAAATAATTAAGCTTAGTGAGGAAGGCATGCTGAAAGCCAAGATAAGCTGAAAGCCAGGCCTCTTGTACCAGTTAGCCAAGCTCTAAATGCAAAGGAAAAATTCTTGAAGGAAATTAGAAGTGCAACTCCAGTGAACACATGAATGATAAAATAGTGAAACAAGTCTTATTACCAATACAGAAAGTTTTAGTAGTCTGGATAGAAGATCAAACCAGCCAAAACATTCCCTTAAGCCAAAGCCTAATCCAGAGCAAGGCCCTATATCTCTTCAATTGTATGAAGGTTGAGAGAGGTGAGGAAGCTACAGAACAAAAGTTTAAAGCTAGCAGAGATTAGTTCTTGAGGTTTAAGGAAAGAAGCTGACTCCTTAACATAAAAATGCAAGGTGAAGCAGCAAGTGCTAATGTAATAGCTACAGCAAGTTATCCACAAGACCTAGCTAAGATAATCAATGAAGGTAGCTACACTAAACAACAGATTTTCACTGTAGGCAAAACAGCCTTCTAATGGAAGAGGATGCCATCTAGGACTTTCATAGCTAGAGAGAAGTCAATGCTTGGCTTCAAAGCTTCCAAGGCCAGGCTAACTCTCTTGTTAGAGACTAATGTAGCTGGTGACCTTCAGTTGAAGCCAATGCTCATTAACCACTCCTAAAATCCTAGGGCCCTTAAGAATTATGCTAAATCTACTCTTCTGTGCTCTGTAAATGGAACAAAGCCTGGATGACAGCACATCTGTTCACAACATGGTCTACTGAATATTTTAAGCCCACTGTTGAGGACTACTGCTCAGGAAAAAAGATTCCTTTCAAAATATTACTTTGACAATGCACTTGGTCACCCGAGAACTCTGATGGAGATGCACAATAAAATTAATGTTTTCATGCTTGCTAACACAACATCCATTCTGCAGCCTATGGATCAAGGAGCAATTTCAACTTTTGAGTTTTATTATTTAACAAATATACTTTGTAACACTATAGCTGCCATGATAGTGATTCCTCTGATGGATCCAGGCAAAGTAAATTGAAAACCTTCTGGAAAGGATTCGCCATTCTAGATGCCATTATAAACATTTGTGATTCGTGGGGAAAGGTCAAAATATCAACATTAATAGGAGTTTGGAAGGAGTTGACTCCAACCCTCGTGGATGACTTTGAGGGGTTCAAGACTTCAGTGGAGGAAGTAACTGCAGATGTGGTAGAAAGAGCAAGAGAACTAGAATTGGAAGCAGAACCTAAAGATGGAACTGAACTGCTGCAATCTCATGATAAAACATTAATGAATGAACAGTCGCTTCTTATAGATGAGCAAAGAAAGTGGTTTCTGGAGATGGAATCTACTCCTGGTGAAGATGCTGTGAAGACTGTTGAAATGACAACAAAAGATTTAGAATATTAAACTTAGTTAATAAAGCAGCAGTAGGGTTTGAGAGGATTGACTCCAAATTTGAAAGAAGTTTTACTGTGGGTAAAATGCTATCAAAATATCATTGCATGCTAAAGACAAATCGTTCGTAAAAGGAAGATTTAATTGATGGGACAAACTTCTTTCTCATCTTATTTTAAGAAAATGCCACAGCCACCCCAGCCTTCAGCAACAACCTCCCTGATCAGTCCGTAGCCATCAAAATCGAGGAAAGACCCTCCAACAGCAAAAAGATTATTATGATTTGCTGAAGGCTCAGACAATGGTTAGCATTTTTTAGCAATAAAGTATTTTTAATTAAGGTACTTATATTGTTTTTTAGACGTAATGCTATTACACACTTAACAGACTACATTATAAATGTACTTTCATATGCACTGGGAAAACAAAAAATTCGTGTGACTCACGTTATTGTGATACTTGCTTTATTGTAGTGGTCTGGAACTAACCTACAATATCTCTGAGGTACGCCTATAACTTGCCTGCTTCCCGTAATAAAGCTCAACAAGATTTATACTATTATAAAAATATCTAGCACCCAACAATGTAAAATTCACAACAAGTGGCATCCAATGAAAGATGATGAGGCCTGGAAAGAGGCAGGAAAACATGATCCATACTGTGGAGATAACCAACTGAAACTGACCCAGAAGTGACACAGATACAAGAATCAGCAGAGAAGGACATTAAAAGAGTAAAATTATATTTCATATGCTCAAAAAGCTAATCAGAGACATGGAAGACGTAAAAATGATCCAAATCAAACTTCCAGAAATAAAAATTGCAAAATCTGACATGAAAACTATATGAGATGGTGTCAGTCCATTTGGGCTGCTATAACAAAAATAGCATAAAATGGGGGACTTATAAACAACATTTATTTCTCACAGTTCCGGAGGCTGATAGGTCTAAAATCATAGCACTAGCATATTCAGTGTCTGGTAAGAGCCCACTTCCTCATAAGTGGCTCCATTCTCACTGGAATCTTAAATGGTAAAAGGGGTGAGGGAGTTCTCTCTCAGGTATCCTATAAAAAGGGACTAATCCCAATCATTAGGACTCTGCCCTCATGATGTAATCACCTCCAAAGACCCCGACCTCCTAATACCATCACCTTGGTGGTTAGAATTTCAGTGTATGAATTTGGGGTCAGGGGACACAACTATTCAGATTATAGCAGATGGGATTAACGGAAGATCAGACATTGCAGAACAAAAATTAATGAACTTCAAGTCATAGCAATACAAAATATTCCAAAATGAAACAGGTGAAAAAAAAACTTTTGATTTTTTTTTATTTTTAAATTTTTCTACATCTTTATTGGAGTATAATTGCTTTACAATGGTGTGTTAGTTTCTGTTTATAACAAAGTGAATCAGATATACATATACATATCTCTTCCCTCTTCCATCTCCTTCCCTCCCACCCTCCCTATACCACCCTTCTAGGTGGTCACAAAGCATTGAGCTGATCTCCCTGTGCTATGTGGCTGCTTCCCACTAGCTATCTATTTTATGTTTGGTAGTGTATATATGTCCATGCCACTCTCTCACTTTGTCCCAGCTTACTCTTCCCCCTCCCCACGTCCTCAAGTCCATTCTCTACTAGGTCTTCACCTTTTCTTAAAAAAAAAAATCTTTACTGGAGTATAATTTCCTTAGAATGGTGTGTTAGTTTCTGCTTTATAACAAAGTGAATCAGTTATACATATACATATGTTCCCATATCTCTTCCCTCTTGGGTCTCCCTCCCTCCCTCCCTCCCTCCCTATCCCACCCCTCTAGGTGCTCACAAAGCACCAAGCTGATCTCCCTGTGCTATGCGGCTGCTTCCCACTAGCTATCTATTTTACATTTGTTAATGTATATATGTCCATGCCACTCTCTCACTTTGTCACAGCTTATGCTTCCCCCTCCCCGTATCCTCAAGTCCATTCTCTAGTAGGTCTGTGTCTTTATTCCCGTCTTGCCCTTAGGTTCTTCAGGACCTTTTTTTCCCTTTTTTTTTTCTTAGATTCCATATATATGTGTTAGCATACGGTATTTCTTTTTCTCTTTCTCACTTACTTCACTCTGTATGACAGACTCTAGGTCCATTCACCTCACTACAAATAACCCAATTTTGTTTCTTTTTATGGCAGAGTAATATTCCATTGTATGTATGTGCAACATCTTCTTTATCCATTTATCTGTTGATGGACACTTAGGTTGCTTCCATGTCCTGGCTATTGTGAACAGAGCTGCAGTGAACATTTTGCTACATCAGTCTTTTTGCTTTATGGTTTTGTGAGGGTATATGCCCAGTACTGAGATGGCTGGGTCATATGGTAGTTCTATTTTTAGTTTTTTAAGGAACCTCCATACTGTTCTCCATAGTGGCTGTATCAATTTACATTCCCACCAATAGCGCAAAAGGGTTCCCTTTGCCCCACACCATCTCCAACATTTATTGTTTGTAGATTTTTTGATGAGGGCCATTCTAACCAGTGTGAGATGATATCTCATTGTAGTTTTGATTTGCATTTCTCTAATGATTAATGATGGTGAACATTCTTCCATGTGTTTGTTGGCAATCTGTATGTCTTCTTTGGAGAAATGTCTATTTAGGTCTTCTGCACATTCTTGGATTGGGTTGTTTGTTTTTTTGATATTGAGTTGCATGAGCTGTTTATAAATTTTGGAGGTTAATCCTTTGTCAGTTACTTCATTTGCAACTATTTTCTCCCATTCTGAGGGTTCTCTTTTGGTCTTGCTTATTGTTTCCTTTGCTGTGCAAAAGCTTTCAAGTTTCATTAGGCCCCATTTGTTTATTTTTGTTTTTATTTCTATTTCTCTAGGAGGTGGGTCAAAAAGGATCTTGCTGTGATTTATTTCACAGAGTGTTCTGCCTATGTTTTCCTCTAAGAGTTTGATAGTATCTGGCCTTACATCTAGATGGTTTAATCCATTTTGAGTTTATTTTTGTGTATGGTGTTAGGGAGTGTTATAATTTCATTCTTTTACATGTAGCTGTCCACTTTTCCCAGTACCACTTATTGAAGAGGCTGTCTTTTCTCCATTGTATATTCTTGCCTCCTTTATCAAAGATATGGTGACCGTATGTGTGTGGGTTTATTTCTGGGCTTTCTATCCTATTCCAGTGATCTATATTTCTGTTTTTGTGCCAGTACCATACTGTCTCGATTACTGTAGCTTTGTAATATAGTCTGAAGTCAGGGAGCCTGATTCCTCCAGCTCCGTTTTTCCTTCTCAAGATTGTTTTGGCTATTTGGGGGTTTTGTGTTTTCATGCAGATTGAGAAATTTTTTGTTCTAGTTCTGTGAAAAATCCCATTGGCAGTTTGAAAGTGATTGCATTGAATCTGTAGATTACTTTGGGTAGTAGAGTCATTTTCACAATGTTGATTCTTCGAATCCAAGAACATGGTATATCTCTCCATCTATTTGTATCATCTTTAATTTCTTTCACCAGTGTCTTATAATTTTCTGCATACAAGTGTTTTGTCTCCTTAGGTAAGTTAATTCCTAGGTATTTTATTCCTTTTGTTGCAATGGTAAATGGGAGAGTTTTTGTAATTTCACATTCAGATTTTTCATCATTAGTATATAGTAATGCAAGAGATTTCTGTGCATTAATTTTGTATCCTGCTACTTTACCAAATTCATTGATTAGCTCTAGGAGTTTTCTGGTAGCTTCTTTAGGATTCTCTATGTATAGTATATGTCATCTGCAAACAGTGACAGCTATACTTCTTCTTTTCTGATTTGGATTACTTTTATTTCTTTTTCTTTGACTGCTGTGGCTAAAACTTCAAAAACTATGTTGAATAAGAGTGGTGAGAGTGGGCAACCTTGTCGTGTTCCTGATCTTATTGGAAATGGTTTCAGTTTTTCACCATTGAGAATGATGTTGGCTGTGGGTTTGTCATATACTGCCTTTATTATGTTGAGGTAAGTTCCCTCTATGCCTATATTCTGGAGGATTTTTATCATAAACGGGTGTTGAATTCTGTCGAAAGCTTTCTCTGCATCTATTGAGATGATCATATGGTTTTTCTCCTTCAATTTGTTAATATGGTGTATCACACTGATTGATTTACATACGTTGAAGAATCCTTGCATTCCAGAGATAAACCTCACTTGATCATGGTGTATGATCCTTCTAATGTGCTGTTGGGTTTTGTTTGCTAGTATTTTGTTGAGGATTTTTGCATCTATGTTCATCAATGATATTGGCCTGTAGTTTTCTTTGTGAAATCTTTGTCTGGTTTTGATATCAGGGTGATGGTGGCCTCACAGAATGAGTTTGGGAGTGTTCCTCCCTCTGCTATATTTTGGAAGAGAAGGACAGGTGTTAGGTCTTCTATAATGTTTGATACAATTTGCCTGTGAAACCATCTGGTCCTGGGCTTTTGTTTGTTGGAAGATTTTTTGTTTGTTTGTTTTCTGTTTTTGCTATTGTGGTACATGGGCCTCTCACTGTTGTGGCCTCTCCCGTTGTGGAGCACAGGCTCTGGACGCGCAGGCTCAGCAGCCATGGCTCACAGGCCTAGCCGCTCCGTGGCATGTGGGACCTTCCTGGACCAGGGCATGCACCCGTGTCCCCTGCATCGGCAGGCAGACTCTCAACCACTGCGCCACCAGGGAAGCCCCTGTTGGAAGATTTTTAATTACAATTTCAATTTCAGTGCTTGTGACTGGCCTGTTCATATTTTCTATTTCTTCCTGGTTCAGTCTCAGAAGGTTGTGCATTTCTAAGAATTTGTCCATTTCTGCCAGGTTGTCCATTTTATTGGCATATAGTTGCTTATAATCTCTCATGATCCTTTGTATTTCTGCAGTGTCAGTTGTTACTTCTCCTTTTTCATTTCTAATTCTATTGATTTGAATGCTTCCTGGACTTGATTAACTATTTCCCGTATTAGGGAAGTTTTCAACTATAATCTCTTCAAATATTTTCTCACTTTTTTTTTTCTCTTCTTCTTCTGGGACCCCTATCATTCAAATGTTGGTGCATTTAATGTTGTCCCAGAAGTCTCTGAGACTGTCCTCAATTCCTTTCATTTCTTCTTCTGTATTCTGGTCTGCAGTAGTTATATCCACTATTTTATCTTCCAGGTCACTTATCCGTTCTTCTGCCTCATTTATTGTGCTATTGATCCCTTCTAGAGAATTTTTAATTTCATTTATTGTGTTGTTCATCACTGTTTGTTTGTGCTTTAGTTCTTCTACTGCCTTGTTAATCATTTCTTGTATTTTCTCCATTCTATTTCCAAGGTTTTCCATCATCTTTACTATCATTATTCTGAATTCTTTTTCAGATAGACTGCCTATTTCCTCTTCATTTGTTAGGTTTGGTGGGGTTTTACCTTGCTCCTTCATCTGCTGTGTGTTTCTGTCTTCTCATTTTGCTTAACTTACCCTATTTGGGGTCTCCTTTTTGTAGGCTGCAGGTTCGTAGTTCCCATTGTTTTTGGTGTCTGCCCCCAGTGGCTAAGGTTGGTTCTGTGAGTCGTGTAGGCTTCCTGGTGGAGGGGACTAGTGCCTGTGTTCTGCTGGATGAGGCTGCATCTTGTCTTCCTGGTGGGCAAGCCCACATCTGGTGGTGTGTTTTGGAATGTCTGTGACCTTATTATGATTTTAGGCAGCCTCTGTGCTAATGGATGGGGTTTTGTTCCTGTCTTGCTAGTTGTTTGCCATAGGGTGTCCAGCACTGTAGCTTGCTGGTCATTGAGTGGAGCTGGGTCTTAGCATTGAGATGGAGATCTCTGGGAGATTTTTGCTGTTTGATATTACGTGGAGCTGGGGGGTCTCTTGTGGACCAATGTCCTGAAGTTTGCTCTCCCACCTCAGAGGCACAGCCCTGACACCTGGCTGGAGCACCAAGAGCCTGTCATCCACATGGCTCAGAATAAAAGAGAGAAAGAAAGAAAGAAAGAAAGAAAGAAAGAGAGAGAGAAAGAAAGAGAGAAAGAAAGAGAGAAAGAAAGAAAGAAAAAGATAAAATAAAATAAAATGAAGTTATTAAAATAAAAAATATTTTTAAAAATTTTAAGTAATAAAAAAAGAAAGAAGAGAGCAACCATACCTAAAAACAAATCCACCAATGATAACAAGCGCTAAAATCTATATTGAAAAAGAAAAAAAAAAAAAAAAACGGACAGCAGAACCCTAGGACAAATGTTAAAAAGCAAAGCTATACAGACAAAATAACACACAGAAGCACACACATACACACTCACAAAAAGAGAAAAAAAGGAAAAATATATATATTGTTGCTCCCAAAGTCCACCTCCTCAATTTGGGATGATTCATTGTCTATTCAGGTATTCCACAGATGCAGGGTACATCAAGTTGATTGTGGAGATTTAATCCGCTGCTCCTGAGGCTGCTGGGAGAAATTTCCCTTTCTCTTCTTTGTTCGCACAGCTCCTGGAGTATAGCTTTGGATTTGGAGTGGCCTCTGTGTGTAGGTCGCCTGAGGGCATCTGTTCTTCAATCAGACAGGACTGGGTTAAAGGAGCAGCTGATTGGGGGCTCTGACTCACTCAGGCTTCGGGGAGGGAGGGGTATGGAATGCAGGGCAAGCCTGCAGCGGCAGAGACCAGTGACGTTGCACCAGCCTGAGGTGTGCTGTGTGTTCTCCAGGGGAAGTTGTCCCTGGTTCACGGGACCCTGACAGTGGCGGGCTGCACAGGCTCCTGGTAGGGGAGGTGTGGAGAATGACCTGTGCTTGCACACAGGCTTCTTGGTGGCAGCAGCAGCGGCAGCCTTAACATCTCATGCCCGTCTCTGGGGTCTGTGTTGACAGCTGTAGCTCACGCCCATCTCCGGAGCTCTTATAAGCAGCGCTCTTAATCCTCTCTCCTTGTGCACCAGGAAACAAAGAGGCAAGAAAAAGTCTCTTGCCTCTTCAGTAGCTCCAGACGTTTTCCTTGACTCCCTCCCAGCTAGCTCTGGTGCACTAGCCCCCTTCAGGCTGTGTTCATGCAGCCAACCCATCTTCTCCCTGGGATCCAGTGAAGCTGGAGCTTCAGCTCCCAGCCCCCACCCGCCCTGGCAGGTAAGCAGACAAGCCTCTCGGGCTGGTGAGTGCTAGTCAGCACAGATCCTCTGTGCGCGGGAATCTCTCCGCTTTGCCCTCCGCACCCCTTGTTGTGCTCTCCTCTGTGGCTCTGAAGCTTCCCCCATCCACCACCCGCAGTCTCCACCCACGAAGTGTCTTCCAAGTGTGTGGAAAGCTTTCCTCCTTCACAGCTCTCTCTCACTGGTGCAGGTCTCGTCCCTATTCTTTTTTCTCTCTTTTGTCTTTTTTCTTTTGCCCTACCCAGGTACATAGGGAGTTTCCTGCCTTTTGGGAGGTCTGAGGTCTACCAGCGTTCAGTAGGTGTCCTGTAGGAGTTGTTCCACATGTAGATGTATTTCTGATGTATTTGTGGGGAGGAAGGTGATCTCCACGTTTTACTCTTCCACCATCTTGAAGCCTGCCCCCCAAAATCTTTTTAAATGTAAACAGCATAAGTGAACTGTGGGAACAACTTCAAACAACCTAATATATGAGTAATTAGCATCTGACGGTGAAGCAGAAAAAAAATATTTCAAAAAATACTGGAACTTTCCAAACATAATGAAAGCCATGATCCCAGAGATTCAACATGCTCAAAGAGTCCAAAGCATAAGAAATGAAGAAAATTACTTCAAAGTACATCATCAACAAATTGCTCACAACCAGTGATAAACAGAAAATCCAAATACTAGCCAGAGAAAAAAGGACATGTTACATAAAGAACAACAATAAGGATTGCATCGTATTTCTTATCAGAAACAATGTAACATGAAAACTGTAAACAGTATCTTTAAAATTCTCAAAGAAAAAAAAGCTCTCCATTTCAAATTCTATACCCAGAAAATATATCATTCAAAAATAAATGGGGGGGTTTCCCTGGTGGCGCAGTGGTTGAGAATCTGCCTGCCGGTGCAGGGGACACGGGTTCGTGCCCCAGTCCGGGAAGATCCCACATGTCGCGGAGCGGCTGGGCCCGTGAGCCATGGCCACTGAGCCTGTGCGTCCGGAGCCTGTGCTCCGCAACGGGAGAGGCCACAACAGTGAGAGGCCCGCGTACCACCAAAAATAAAGAAATAAATAAATGGCGGACTTCCCTAGTAGCGCAGTGGTAGCCTGCGCTCTAGAGCCCGCGAGCCACAACTACTGCAGCCCACATGCCTAGAGCCTATGCTCCGCAACAAAGAGAAGCCACTTCAATGAGAAGCCTGCACACTGCAACAAAGTGTAGGCCCTGCTCGCCACAACTAGAGAAAGCCCACACACAGCAACAAAGACCAAACGTAGCCAAAAGAATATAAAAAAATGGTGTACCTTACACCCATTAGCATGTCTACTATCAAAATACAATAAAACTGTTTGCAAGGATGTGGAGAAATTGAAACCCCTGTATACTTTGGCTGAAATTTAAAATGGTGCAGCTGTTATGGAAAAAACAGTAGTGTGTTTTCTCAAAAAACTTAAAAATAGAATTGCAATATGATCCAGAAGTTTCACTTCTGGGTTTATACCCAAAAGAAATTGAAATTAGGGAACTAAACAGCTATTTGTACACCCACATTCACAGCAGCATTATTCACAGTAGCTGAAGGTGAAAACAACCAACAAGTGCATAAATGGATGAATGTATAAGCAAAATGTGGTATATACATACAGTGGATTATTATTCAGTCTTAAAAAGAAAGGAAATTCTGACATGTTATAACATGGATGAACCTCGAGGACATTATGCTACGTGAAATATACCAGTCACAAAAGGACAAATACTGTTTTTATTTTACTTATATGAGATATCTAGAGTAGTCAAATTCATAGAGACTGAAAGTAGAATGGTGGTTTCCAGGAACTGAAGAGAAAGGAATAGGGAGTTATTATATAATGGGTACAGAGTTTACATTTTACAAGATGAAGAGTTCTGGAGAAGAATGTTGGTGATGGGTGCACAATATGAATGTACTCAAGGCCACTATACTGTATACTTTAAAACAGTTAAGATGGCAAATTATATGCTATGAAAAATTTAACAATAAGAAAGTAGGTATAGCTATATTCATATCAGATAAAGTAGACTGTACATCAAAAAAGTAATTACCAGGGGCAGAAAGGGACATTACAGAATGATAAAAGGGTCAATCTACCATGAAAAAATAGTAACTCTAAATACGTATGCAATGAACAAAAGAGCTGTAAAATATCTGAAGAAAAAATTTACAGAAATAAAAGGGGAAATAGACAAATCCACAATTAGAGTTGTAAATTTAAACATCCCTACCTTCAAAAATTCATAAAACTCGGGCTTCCCTGGTGGCATGGTGGTTGAGGGTCCGCCTGCTGATGCAGGGGACACGGGTTCGTGCCCCAGTCCGGGAGGATCCCACGTGCCATGGAGTGGCTGGGCCCATGAGCCATGGCCGCTGAGCCTGCGCGTCCGGAGCCTGTGCTCCACAACGAGAGAGGCCACAGCAGTGAGAGGCCTGCGTACCGCAAAAAAAAACCCCACCAACAACAAAAAAAACATAGAACTAGACAAAAACTCAGCAAAGATATAGAAGATCTCAACATCATCAATCAACAGGATCTACAGCTGACCCTTGAACAACAAGGGTTTGAATTGTGCAGGTCGACCTATATGTGGATTTTTTTCAATAAATACTACAGTACTACATGATCCATGGATATGCAACTATGGATACGACTGGCCCACTATAAAGTTATACGTGGCTTTTCAACTGTGCAGTGTTTCGACCCATGTTGCTCAAGGGTCAACTGTAACTGACATTTATATAACACTCCACCCTGGAAGAGCTGAATATATTTTTATTTTTCCAAGTGTCCACAGGACATTTACCAAGATATACTATATCCTGGGCCATAAATCAAACCCTGTTAAGAAGATGAAAAGACAGCTTACAGACAGGGAGAAAATATTTGCAATCCACATATGTGACAAACAACTCTTATCTAGAATATCTTATCTTATCAAACTCAACAGTAAAAGCTGAGCAATCCGGGCTTCCCTGGTGGCGCAGTGGTTGAGAATCCGCCTGCCGATGCAGGAGACACGGGTTCGTGCCCTGGTCCGGGAAGATCCCACGTGCCGCGGAGCAACTAAGCCCGTGAGCCATGGCCGCTAGGCCTGCGCGTCCGGAGCCTGTGCTCCGCAACGGGAGAGGCCACAACAGTGAGAGGCCCGCATACCGCAAAAAAAAAAAAAAAAAAAAAAAAAAAAAAAAGCTGAGCAATCCAAGTATGAAATGCACAAGTGTTACGAAGACACATTTCACCAAAGAGGAGCACCTGCAAAGGTGTTCAACATCATTAGCCAGTAGGAAAGTAGAAATTAAAATCACTACATACCTATTAAAACAGCTAAAATATAAAAACAGGGACAATGACAAATGCCAGCAAGAAGGAAAAGAAACTAAAACTCTCATATATTGTTGGTAGGAACGCAACATGGTACAGCCACTCTGGTAGACAGTTTGACAATTTCTTAAAAACAAAATAGCCCAACAATTGTACACCTAGTTATTTATCCAGGAAAATGAAAACTTACATCCCACACAAAAACCTATACACAAATACCATAGCAGTTTTACTCATAATAGCCAAAATCTGAAAACAACCAATATTTCCTTTAGTAGTGAATGGTTAAACACACTGTGATACCATCCATACCATGCACCACTCAGTGATAAAAGAAATCAAGTATTAATACACACAAAAACTTGAATGGATTTCAAGGCATTATGCTAAGAGAAAAAAGCTAATCTCCTAAAAGTCATAAACTGTATGATTCCATTTATATAATATTCTTGGAATGACAAAATTATAGAGATGAAGAATAGTGTTTGCAAGGGCTTAGGGATGGTGGGGGGTGGAATAGGTATGGGTGTGCATATAAAGGGGTAGTATGAGGAAAATCTTTGGGGTGATGGGATAGTTCTGTATATGATTGCAGTGGTAGTTACATGCATCTACACATGGGATAAAACGGCATAAAACTATACACATACAATGTACCAATGACAATTTGCTGTTTTTGATGTATTATAGTAATACAGCAGGTAACCATTAGAGGAAACTTAGTAAAGGGTACATGGGACTTCTTTGTACTATTTGGAGAGGGGAGGGGGGTGTTAAAATTTTCTTCTGAATCTATTGCTTTTATTTTAATTTTTTTCTTTGTACCATTTTTGCAACTTCCTGTTACTCTATAAATATTAAAAATAAAAAGTTTTAAAAAAAATAATGTGAAATAGGGACTTCCCTGGTGGTTCAGTGGCTGAGCCTCTGCACTCCCAATGCAGGGGGCTCTGGTTCAATCCCTGGTTGGGGAACTAGATCCCACATGCATGCCACAACTAAGAGTTTGCGTACCGCAACTAAAGAACCCACATGCTGCAACAAAGATCAAAGATCCCACATGCCACAACTAAGACCCAGTGCAGCCAAATAAATAAATAAATAAATTTTTAAAAATAATGTGAAATAGGGCTTCCCTGGTGGCACAGTGGTTGAGAGTACGCCTGCCAATGCAGGGCACACGGGTTCGTGCCCCGGTCCGGGAGGATCCCATGTGCCGCAGAGCGGCTGGGCCCGTGAGCCATGGCTGCTGAGCCTGCACGTCCGGAACCTGTGCTCTGCAACGGGAGAGGCCACAACAGTGAGAGGCCCACGTAAAAAAAAAAAAAAAAATAAATAATAATAATAATAATAATAATGTGAAATAAAGACATTTTCAAAGACACAAATGCTGAAATAAGTCATCACCAATAGACCAGCACTACAAGAAATGTTAAAAGGTGTCAATGATGGTTAATTTTATATGTCAACTTGACTGGGCCACAGGGTACCCAGATATTTTGTCAAACATTATTCTGGTCTTTCTGTGAGAGTGTTTCTAGATGAGATTAACATTTAAATCAATAGACTGGGGCTTCCCTGGTGGCACAGTGCTTAAGAATCCACCTGCCAATGCAGGGGAAACAGGTCCGAGCCCTGGTCTGGGAAGATCCCACATGCCGCAGGGCAAATAAGCCCGTGCCCCACAGCTACTGAGCCTATGCTCTAGAGTCTGTGAGCCACAACAAGAGAAGCCACCACAATGAGAAGCCCATGCACCACAACAAAAAGTAGGCCCCACTCGCCACAACTAGAGAAAGCCTGCATGCAGCAATGAAGACCCAATGCAGCCAAAAATAAATAAATAAGTAAATAAATTTATAAATAAATAAATAGATACACAGACAGACAGACAGACAGATAGACACACTGGGTAAAGCAGATTGTCCAGCATGTGGGTGGGCCTTATCCAATGAGTTGAAGGCCTGAACAGAACAAAAAAGCTGACCCTCCCCTGAGTAACAGAGAACTCTTCCTGACTGACTGCTTTTGAGCTGGACATCAGCTTCTTCCTGCATTCGGACTGGAACTGAATCATTGGCCCTTCTTGTGTTTCAGGCCTGCCAGCCTTTGAACTGAAACTACATCATTGGCTCTCCTGGTTCTCAGGCCTTTGGACTCAGACTGGAACCATACCATCAGCCTTCCTGAGTCTCTGTCTTGCCAACTCATCCTGCAGATCTTGAGACTCACCAGCCTCCATAACTGCATGAGCCAGTTATTTATAATAAGTCTCTTTGGAGAATCCAAAAACAATGTTCTTCAGGCAGAAGAAAAATAACAAATGGAAATTTGGATGTATACAAAGGAATAATGATTACTTGAAATGGTAACTACATGTGTAAATGCATAAGTTTTTTTCTTATTTGTATCTCTTTTAAAATAAAATTGACAATTTAAACAAAAATAATAATAGTATTGTGGATTTTATAACATATGTAAAAGTAAAACAAATGACAACAGTAGCATAAAGGTCAGACTGGGAGATATAAAAGTACACTATTATGACATATGAAAGTAGCCCAGGATAAGATATATAGTATAAGCCCTAAAGAAACCAGTAGAATAGCAAAACAAAGAGTTACAACTAATAGGCCAACAGATGAAATAAAACTGAATCTAAAATATCATTCAAATATGTAATGTGACAAAGCCTCTATGATCACTCTCCTTTTTCAGTATTTCCCTGAGTAGTCTCACTGTTTATTCCTCTAGATTATCCTGCAAATATTTTTATAATACTCCTCTTTTTTAAAAATAAATTATTTATTTATTTATTTATCTTTGGCTGCATTGAGTCTTTGTTGCGGCGTGCAGGCTTTTCTCTAGTTGAGGAGAGCAGGGGCTACTCTTTGTTGCGGTGTGCAGTCTTATTGCAGTGGCTTCTCTTGTTGTGGAGCATGGGCTCTAGGCATGTGGCCTTCAGTAGCTATGGCTCGCAGACTCAGTAGTTGTGTCACAGGGCTTATTTGCTCCGCGGCATGTGGGATCTTCCCAGACCAGAGTTCAAACCCTTGTCCCCTGCGTTGGCAGGCATATTCTTAACTACTGTGCCACCAGGGAAGTCCGTATTTTCATAATATTTCAATATGGATTCTTTAGGAGGTTGGAATAAAAACTACATTGGACTCATAAATTGTTTTGAAGAAAAACTTACTTAAATACAAACTTACAAAAGAAGGCAGGAAAAAAAGAAAAGGGGAATAAAGAATATGCAGGACAAATAAACAATAACAAGGTGATAGACTCAAACTTAACCACATCAATAATCACATCAAACGTAAATATTCTAAACATGCCAGTCAAAAGACAGAGATTGTCAGAGTGGATAAAAAAGCAAACCCAACTGTATGCAGCTTACAAGAGATGCATTGTAAACATAAAGACATAAATAGGAAAACAGCTAGAACAAGATACACCATGCTAACGCTAGTCAAAAGAAAGCTAAAATAACGATATCAATAAAAGATAAAGTAGATTTAAGAGCAAATATGGTATATATCCATACAATAAGATATTACGGAACCCTGGGAATAAACTACACACACACACACACACAACATCTCAGAATAACTGTACTGAATGCTAAATGAAATAAGTCATTCAAAACTAGAGTACATTCTCTATGATTCCATTGGTACAAAACTCTAGAAAATACAAACTATTCTATGAAAGCAGAGCTTGTTACCTAGGGAAGAGTGGGAAAGAGCGGTGACATAAGGGTGTGAAGAAACTTCGAGGAATGATGTATATATTCAGTATCCTGATCGTGGTGATTGTTTTATAGATATACACACATGTCAAAACTCAACAAAGTTTTTACTTTAAATATGGGCAGTTTATTGTATGTTAATTATACCTAAATAAAACTGTTCAAAGATAATTAAGAGCAATGAATTATGTCAGTGGAAAAATAGGAATACAAAAACCCTGATAAATCCTGGTAACAAATGAATAAATCAATAAGTAAATAAATAAATATTAAATAATGGGAGAAGGGAGAGCTCTTGCTTACAGTAGAATGCTGAGTGCCAACTGGTAAATATGAAGGAAGTGCTACAGTTAGAAAATGATTATTTGGCAACCATCATAAGATTGATTCAGGTAAGAACACTAATTCTTAAGGAAATTTTAAATAAAATAAGGGTATATGCATAATTTTAAAGTGTTTATTGGTTGCAAGGGAAAAACAGTTAATATACAGTGAAAATATAAAACACTTTTGAACAGGTGATCAGTATTATCACCAATGAGGAGCAGATGGACATCAGGGGCCTCCAAATGTGATGCCCTGAGAAGGGACACAATATCACTCATGCAGTATTCCAGTCACAAATGCATAATGAGTCTAATCACAAGGAAACATCTGATAAATCTCAAATGAAGAATTTTCATTTAAAATAAGGTAGGGAGCTAATGTATTCTTCCAAAATATCAATGACACAAAAGTCAAAAGAAAGGCTACAGAAATGTTCCAGATGACAGGGGACTAAAGAGACATGTCACATAAATGCAATACCTAATCCTAGATTGATTAATCCTATATTGGAGAGAAAAACATGCTATACAGTTCATTACTGAGTGTATATAACATATATTATTATTACAGATATCAATATATATTATCCTCAATAAGATGAATGTATGAATTATATTTCCTCAATAATATAGAGAAAGAGAATGCACAAAATGTTAATAACAGGTGATTCTGGGTAAGGTAAATAGACAGGTATTCTTTGAACTATTCTTATTCTTTCAATCTTTCTCTAGGTTTGAAATTGTTTACAAATAAAACTCTTTTAAGTGTATATTGCCACTGAAATCCTAATGCACCCAGTTCATCAATGTCCAGGGTCAATAATTAGGCTATTAAATGTGATATGTCAGGAGTAATGCAGATGGACAATTACTGTTATAAAAACTGCAACTTCTGTATCCAGTGAACAAAGAGACATGCTGACAAGAAGCCATGTAGCTAGCTAGTATGCAGCCTCCTCTGTTGTCTTGGATCCTGTTTTTTATTTAGACTTGCATCTTAGCAAATGCAAAAAAAAAAAAGGATGCAGCTTTTGAAATTGTTCATGTATATTAATATTTTTAAATTTAAAAATTTAATATAAAAGAAGTTTTTCAGTATTAAATAACCCCATCCACATGACATAAATTTCAGGAAAATATAATTCAAGTAAACAGTTTCTTTGTGTAATTTAATATTCTGATAAATTCAACTATTCACTTTCATGCTTCCCATATTGTTGAAAAAAATCTTTTGAAAATGTATCAGGGACTTCCCTGGTGCTGCAGTGGTTAAGAATCCGCCTGCCAATGCAGGGGACAAGCATTCCATCCCTGGTCCGGGAAGATCCCACATGCCACGGAGCAATAAGCCCGTGTGCCACAACTACTGAGCCTGTGCTCTAGAGCCCACGAGCTACAACAACTGAGCCCACGTGCTACAACTACTCAAGCTTGTGTGCCTAGAGCCTGTGCTCTACAACAAGAGAAGCCACCTCAATGAGAAACCCATGCACTGCAACGACGAGTAGCCCCTGCTCACACCGCAACTAGAGAAAGCTCGCTCCCAGCAACAAAGACCCAATGCAGCCAAAATAAATAAAAATTTTTAAAAATGTATCAGTATATTAATTGCCTTATAGAGTAAAACACAATGATCCTAACTGAATTTCTTTAAACAGTCATCAGCCTATCAGTGTTCCTTATCCAGGAGTATAGAGGTATTGTATGTATGTATGTATGAATATGTGTATATATGTATGAGCATTAGCTTTAAGTGAACCACTGATGTTGTTTTTTTTAAACTAAATCCCATTATCTGCCTATTTTATCATTTCCTTCTTTATCCTAAAATTTACTCACATCAGAGAACCTTTTCTGTTTTGTGCAAAAGAAATTTTTTTTCAAAAATATCTGTTGTCAAAGAGGTATATTTTATTCTTCCTTTCTGTGCTGCAGAAGAGATTGCAACAATCTGTCGTTTAAAAAAAGAAAATAGGAATACTGGAGCAAATGTCTACACTGGATTTCAAAATGTGAATCAATGCTTTCAAAATTTCATTAAGCTGATTTTCAAAAGTAAAAACCTCTTATACCTTGTTTGCTAGGTTTATAGCGCTGAGAGCTTTATAATATTCTTTGTCATCCCAATCCATATAAGCAGTGGCTAGTAACCGTAGAACTTTAGCCTATAATTAAAAATAGAAAAAAAAAACACACACACAGCTGAGGGTTAAACTGCAGTACAACAGCTGACTAGCACTTACACAGTGAAAGGCATTTTTCAAACCTCAGTCATAATTATGAAATAGCATTTCCTTAAGCAACCACATAGTCTTGGGATATGTCTCATCATTATGCTATCCATATCAAATACCATCTGAGAATTTTTACAGTAATAGCTTATTTAAATTTAATATAATTGTGTTAATATAATTATTTTCTTAACAGTGTTTTAGTGGTAAAGTACTTAATCATCCCCACTTTAAAAATAAGGAAATTAAAGCACAGCAATATTTAATGTAATCATCTTACCACCTACTGTTTAGGTAGCATTATATTAGGCCTCCATCAAAAGAAATAAATAGACATAATCCCTCTCTCAAAGACTTTACAGCCTAGTTGAGATGAACCAATTGGACCAAGGGCACATATACCACCATTTCACTAGGAGCAGATATACTTTCCTATAGACAAGATTTCTCCCAACTCAACCAAGTTTTAAAATTAATAAAGTATTTCATAATTAAGTCAGTTTCTCCAGTCAGATCTACATTGATAAGGGGAATAACTCTACTTAGCACAGACTTATTTAACTACAGATTCACATTTTGAAAGTATGAGGCCTATTTCAATGAAGATTCTGCCTCTAAGTATAATGAGGACAGTAGGATCAGGCAAAGGTGGTCTTCTAACTTACAAAAAAATGTTAAGCACATTAGGGCTCTGCGAACCTTAGAGAAATGGCATTTAGGGTGTGATACTTTGAGTTTTTTAATTCAAAAACTAAGATGGATATAATGTACGTAATGTCATTATTATTACTGCGGAGCAACTCTCAACTTATAAACTTCCACAGAGGACTTTGATGGAGTAAATATGGCATCTCTGAGAAAGACTGTAGCTATTTTGTAACAGTAAAAGGGTCAAATAATCAGAAAGATTAAATTAAATGGATGAATCTCAAAACTATTATGTTAAGCAAAAGAAGCCAGACATAAAACAGTACATACTGTATGATTTCATTTATACACAGGTTCAAGATAAGCCAAAAATATTCTACAGCAATTAAAGTCAGAATAGTGGTTTTATCATGGGGGTATGAATGCCTATTAACTGGAAAGGGGCAAAGGTAACTTTTGAGGGTGATGGAAATTTCTGTATCTTGATCTGTGTGGTAGTTACAAAACTATATAGATAAACTGAAACTCATCAAGGTGTACACTTTTAAGATTTGTGCAATTTAGTGTATGTATTTATTTGTTTATTTATTTATTTATTTAAGTTATACTGCAATAAAATACTGCTAGCATGAAAGAAAAACTATTTCATAATCTTACTTCTCCATACCTTGCAATATGAAAAGATTTCAATCACGCTTAAATCCTATCTTCCATCCTCATTTCCTCCTCCAGACATCTTCTCATCTAGTTCCCTTGCCTCATATTCCCTTCTCCCTCCCTTTTAACTGTATGAACCCCATCTGCTTTTCAAGGCCTATCTCCTGCCAAAAGGCTTTTTCAACTATTCTAGTCAACATTAATATTCCCCTTTTCTTCATGCCCTTGCGTATACTTCAGGTTAGTGCCACACAGTTTATCACTTATTTTTCCCAAATTGTTTCACTTGTATTCATTTTTTAAAATCTTTTTTTTGAAATTTTAATTGAAGTATAAAATACATACCAAAAAGTTCCAAAATCTCAATGGTACAACTCTGAATTTTCACAAAGTGAGCACACATATGTTAACAACACAGAAATCAAGAAACAGAACATTAGTCTCATCTCATAACTCTTTTCAGACACTATTCCAAACAAGGGTAACCAATTATCTGACTTCCAACACCACGTATTAGTTCTACCTGCTTTTGGCATTCACATTTATGGAATCATACAGTATGTACTACTTTGTATTTTGCTCTGTTTGTTCAACATATCTGAGAACATCCATATTGTTACAATTATTGTAGTCTATTCTCATTGTTATATGATACTCTATTATATGACACTATCATAATATATATTATTTTTAATTGTGATAAAATACACATAACATAAAATTGACCATTTTAACCATTTTTAAGTGTATGGTTCAGTAGCATTAAGTATATTCACATTGTTGTGCAACCAGCACCATCAAGCATCTCCAGAACTCTTTTAATCTCACAAAATTGAAACTCTCTACCCATTAAACAATAGCTCCCCATGTTCTCCACCCTCCAAACCTCTGCAACCACCATTCTACTTTCCATCTCTATGAATTTGACTACCCAACATATCTCACTGAACTGGAATCATACAGTATGTCTTTTTGTGAATGGCTTATTTCACTTAGCATAATGTCCTCAAGGTTCATCTATGTTGTAGCATGTGTCAGAATTTCCTTCCTTTTCATGGCTGAATAATATTCCATTGTATACACCTGTATTAGTTTCATCCTTTAAACATAAGCTATTTAACAGTAGAGGCCACATTTTATACTTCTCTTTTTTTTCCCCATCTACCACATTGCTAGATATATTGAGATATATACGTGTGTGTGTATATACATATAAATATATGTATATATGTGTGTATGTGTTAAGTTACATTTTGAGTGATATACTGTAATAATGGTAAAAAGCAGAGATGGATATTCAAAAAATTCAATTCTTCTATGGCATGTATTAAATTAGTTTTATATCAGATTTATTTACATAATCACATTTTACTTAATTAAATATTAAAATTAACTTCCATACCAAGCATGTTCTACCTGGGTGGTTACAGAAACCTAGAATTTTTGAACATGCAAATAAAAGCTCAAACGTATATAGCCAAACATTGTCCTAAGCACTTTACATGTATTACTTAATTCATGGGTACAAGAATCTACCGGGAGGGTAGATTCTGTAAGTATAACAACTTTACAGAAACTAATGCACTGAGATATTAACTGATGTGCCCAGTGAATAATCGACTCACAAATGGAGGGACAGACTATCATAATTTTATTACAATAACATAAACTGTATTTCTTCAACCTACTTCTGCAATATTTAACATGATCCTTACCAGCATTCCCAGCTGAACAGAACACTTATCCATCTTCCCAATATCATAGCTTTGCCTATCATTAAAAAAGGAAAAAAATACATATAAATACTTATTTATTTCAAATTATATACATTTTTTTCAAGACTACATATTACTAAGAAGACATTTTATAATTATACTTAATTACAACTTTTCTATTTTGTACTACAACAGATGATTAACCAATTGATACATAAAAATCAATTATATAAAGCAATACTTTCTAACTTTAGAAAACCACAGAGATAGCCTCATCCACCAGAGGGCAGACAGCTGAAGCAAGAAAAACTACAATCCTGCAGCCTGTGGAACAAAAACCACATTCACAGAAGGACAGACAGGATGAAAAGGCAGAGGGCTATGTACCAGATGAAGGAACAAAATAAAACCCCAGAAAAACAACTAAATGAAGTGGAGATAGGCAACCTATATATGCCTATATATTATAGGCATATATAGGCATATATATTATAGGCCTATATATTATATATGCCTATAGGCATATATAAATATATATGCACCCAACATAGGAGAACCTCAATACATAAGGCAACTGCTAACAGCTATAAAAGAGGAAATCGACAGTAATACAATAATAGTGGGGGACTTTAACACCTCACTTACACCAATGAGCAGATTAGCCAGACAGAAAATAAATAAGAAAACAGAAGCTTTAAATGACACAATAGACCAGATAGATGTAATTGATATTTATAGGACATTCCATCCAAAAACAGCAGATTACACTTTCTTCTCAAGTACGCACAGAACATTCTCCAGGATAGATCACATCTTGGGTAAAAAATCAAGCCTCAGTAACTTTAAGAAAATTGAAATCATATCAAGCATCTTTTCTGACCACAACACTAAGAGATTAGAAATGAATTACAGGGAAAAAAAAGTAAAAAACACAAACACATGGACGCTAAACAATACATTACTAAATAACTAAGAGATCACTGAAGAGATCAAAGAGGAAATCAAAAAATACCTAGAGACAAATGACAATGAAAACACAATGATCCAAAACCTATGGGATGCAGCAAAAGCAGTTCTAAGAGGGAAGTTTATAGCTATACAAGGCTACCTCAAGAAACAAGAAAAATCTCAAATAAATAATCTAACCTTACACCTAAAGGAACTAGGGAAAGAAGAACAAACAAAACCCAAAGTTAGCAGAAGGAAAGGAATCATGAAGATCAGAGCAGAAATAAATGACATAGATACAAAGAAAACAAGAGCAAAGATCAATAAAACTAAAAGCTGGTTCTTTGAGAAGATAAACAAATTGATAAACCATTAGCCAGACCCATCAAGAAAAAGAGGGAGAGGACTCAAATCAATAAAATTAGAAATGAAAAAGGAGAAGTTACAACAGACATCCCAGAAATACAAAGCATCCTAAGAGACTACTACAAGCAACTCTATGCCAATAAAATGGACTACCTGGAAGAAATGGACAAATCTTAGAAAGGTTTAACCTTCCAAGACTGAACCAGGAAGAAATAGAAAATATGAACAGAACAATCACAATGAAATTGAAACTGTGATTAAAAATCTTCCAACAAACAGAAGTCCAGGACCAGATGGCTTCACAGGTGAATTCTATCAAACATTTACAACAGAGGTAACACCCATCCTTCTCAAACTCTTCCAAATAACTGAGGAGGAAGAAACACTCCCAAACTCATTCTATGAGGCTACCATCATCAGACAAAGATACTACAAAAAAAGAAAATTGCAGAACAATACCACTCATGAATATAGGTGCAAAAATCCTCAACAAAATACTAGCAAACAGAATCCAACAACACATTAAATGGATCATACACCATGATCAAGTGGGATTTATCCCAGGGATGCAAGGATTCTTCGATATACACAAAGCAATCAATGTGATACACCATATTAACAAACTGAAGAATAAAAACCATATGATCATCTCAATAGATGCAGAAAAAGCTTTTGACAAAATTCAACACCCATTAAAAAAGAAAGAAAACCACAATTTCCTCAGGATATATATCCAATAAATCAACACTATAATTATATTACTGCTCTTTTCCATTTGGCTATATACACACTAGATTAAACGATTTTACATGTGTGTACAAGCCCTTACTTTATGGGCACATTTTAAAGTATAAGAAATATATTTTTAAAATAAAACAAATACAGGAGTTTTCACAGAAACAAATGCTTTAGCAATATTTATTAAGCTTCACAACACCCTTGTGACACACAATATTAGTTCCATTTTGCAGCTGAATGAACCAATTTAGCAGTTAAGTGATTTCTAATATTTCCTAGATTGGTATTAAAAAGGAGAGTAAGGGGATCGGGAGAAAAGAAATTTGACTTTCAGTTCTCTGCTTTAATTACCATACCATATTATCTATGGGACATTCTGATAACCACAAATAATGTATTAATATGAGACTCAGGTTTTCCAAAAAAAAACTTAAAAAGTAAAACAAAGATCACTCACCATAAAACTGGTATTCCAAGGGAGGAAGTCAATAAAATTTTGGTGAACTGGACTAAACTGAAACCATTACTTTAAAGTATTCCTTTTACTTTTACTTTTTAAAAGACCCATAGCTACCAAACTGAGTTTTCAGCTTGCTAACAAGGATATAATGCTGGCCTACATTATAATGGCCTCATTGTAAGCCCTCTCATAGAGGTCTCTGTTGGTACATTAAACCTTCTACTTCCAGTTTTTAAAATAATCAATGAAAATGGAACTTCTGCAACAGTGGTATTAAGGAGCTCTTGGACCCCCTTCTCCCCCAGTGGAACAACCATTTGCCTGGAAAAAATCATTAAAACAACCATTTAAGGTCTCTGGAAAATGTCCTAAGGGCACACAGCAAATGGAAAAACATTTATTTAAAAAAATCAACTGAATCTCAGTAAGAACAGTGGGAGTCTGTGGCATTTGAGCCATGACCTGCTCCTATCTACACCACCTCCTTGTCATGGAAGCTACTCCAGATGAGTGTTGTCAAGAAAGTAGGAATTTGGGAGTGGGGTGGGGAGATGAGTGAAATAGGTGATGGAGATAGAGAGGCACAAACTTCCAGTTATAAAATAAGTAAGTCACAGGGACATAATATACAGTATATGAATATAGGCAATAATACTATTATAACTTTGGTGAAAATTGGTAACTAGACTTATCGTGGTGATCATTTTGTAATATACAAAAATATCAAGTCATTATGTTGTACACCTGAAACTGATATAATGTTGAAAGTCAACTTCACTGTAAAACAAAAAGAAAGTGGGAATTCCCTCTCCCTCCAGGTCCTAGACTCAGGCTGCCAGCCTCTCTCAACTTCCCAAATCTGTGTTGCAGAAGTGCTATTATTGGCAGGCACAAGGAGAGGACTGGGTCTTCCTTTCCCCACTCAGTTCTCACTCTTAGGTTAAGGGCTCTACGCCAGGGGTAACAGCTCAAGAATACTGGGACCCTGATCCCTTTCACCCAGGCTGGCTCATTTGGCAGAGGATGCAGGACAGGAGGGCATGCTAAATAGATTAGGGGCTATCATCTCCCCAACATCTACTCATATAGTAGGGGTGTCACTGAAAGAGTAGCTGCCATGCTCCTGCCCCCAGCTGCAGCAGTATGCCAGTTTCCACCCAGGGGAAGAAGTGGGCAACAAAGAGGAAGATCTCAGCATTTCTGCCTAAGGGGAATGACTTTATTTGGAACAGAGCAAGGAGAGATTACTGCCTAAGGGCATAGTCAAAAACAATGGAGATCTTGCTAGTGAGCAATTAAGAAGGGGTTGGTACCTGCAAGATAATAGTAGCAAGAAGTGAAATAGCAGACAAGCCCGAAGTTTGAACAGAGAGAACCAGCGAGAGAGACAAGAAGAACAATCCTAGGGTCACACTCATCCCTGGGGATACAGAAGGCTATGAATATGTTCTAGGCTGCACCCACTCAGGAACAATCAGAGGGAAATGTGGGACTAGAAAGCATTTCTCAAGGCATACACAGATCCATCAGCAAAGACCCTTAGCCTGAGTGGCTCAAGGGGCTTATCAGAACCTCTGACCAAACACGGGACTGAAAATTAAGCTATTCTGATCCAGGGGTGATGGTAAGGAAGCCAAGCTTAAAAATCAAATCACCCTTCCAGTTTATGGCTCCACATGTAAGGAGCTTGAAAGTCACAACTCCAACCTAACAAGTAAAAAACTGGAAAGACTTTTAAAAATCAACAATTCCTCTTGGATCCAAGAGAGGTGAGGACACAGGGCAAACCACTTCCCCCAAGATTGGGGAGACAGGCAAAAATACAAGGAGCTGATGCTTAGCACCGGAGAGATTCACAAGTAAAAACTACCAAGGGCACCACTGCTAGGGCAGGAAATTGAGAACTGTAGTTGACAGACTGCTGGAGGTTCAGTGTGGACAAGTCTGACAGTTAAAAGTCTAAGAGGACATAGTTACAGGGGGATACCCACTGATCTCCAGGAGCTCAACCAGATTCCCACAGTAAGTATCATAGAAAAATCCCCTTGGGCTTTGGCAGGAAAAGGTAAAAAGGAACCATTTTGAAACAGCCCAGAGAAATCTGTTCTTAACAAGGCCGGCCCTCAGGGGAAACTAGTGAACCAGGGCCTAACCTCCTGGGGTATTATCAAAGACTAACTGACCTGGGGAAGAGAAATACTCAACCCCAGTCTATGCTAGCCATTCTGTACCACCTAAGAGGGGAGGAAAAAAAGGAGAAATGTGTGAAGTTCACAGTTCAGAGGCAGAGACTCACGAAAAGACTGAAAACTAGTCATTGGACTATAGGCCTCTCCCTCCTCCACACCTAGCCACCACATTACTAAAGGCCTATTTACAGTAGTTCTGTTTACCAAGTATATCAAGTCCCACTACCAAGAAAAAAGTACAAGGCATACCAAAAGGCAAAAAACACAATTTGAAGAGACAGTAAGCATCAGAACCAGACATGGAAGTGATATTGGAATTATCAGTCCAGGAATTTAAAATAACTATGATTGATATGCTAAGGGTTCCAATGGATAAAGTAGACAGGTAACATAAGTAGAGAGCTGGAAAGGCTAAGAAAGAAGCAAAAAGAAATGCCAGAGATAAAAAACACTGTAACAAACATGAAGATTGTCTTTGATGGACTTTTTAATAAACTTGACATGGCTGAGGAATCTATGAGCTTGGGGCTTCCCTGGTGGCACAGTGGTTGAGAGTCCGCCTGCCGATGCAGGGGACGTGGGTTCGTACCCCGGTCCGGGAAGATCCCATATGCTGTGGAGCGGCTGGGCCCATGAGCCATGGCCGCTGAGACTGCACGTCCAGAGCCTGTGCTCTGCAACGGGAGAGGCCACAACAATGAGAGGCCCACGTACACACACACACACACACAAAAGGAATCTATGAGCTAGAGAATCCTTGAAAACAGAAAAGCAAAGAGAACAAAGACTGAAAAAAAAAAAGAACAGAATGTCAACGGACTGTGGGACAACTGCAAAAGGTATAATGTAAGTGTAATGGGAATACCAAAAGAAAAAAGAAAGGAACAGAAGACACATTTGAAACAGTAATGACTGAGAATTTCCACAAATTAATGTCCAATACCAAACCACAGACCCAGGATGCTCTGAGAACACCAAGCAGGATAAATACCAAAAACTACACCTATGCATATAATTTTCCAATTACAGAAAATCAAAGATAAAGAAAAAAGTCCTGAAACAAGCCAGAGGAAAAAAAACACCTTATCTTAAAAGGTGCAAAGATAAGAATTATATCCAACTTCTTAGAAGCCATACAAGCAAGAAGAGAGTGGAGTGAAATATTTAGTACTGAGAGAAAAACAACATCAACTTACAATTCTGTACCCTGTGAAAATATCATTCAAAAGTAAAGGAGGGGCTTCCCTGGTGGCGCAGTGGTTGAAAATCCACCTGCCAATGCAGGGGACACAGGTTCGTGCCCCGGTCCGGGAGGATCCCACATGCCGCGGAGCAGCTGGGCCTGTGAGCCATGGCCACTGAGCCTGTGTGTCCAGAGCCTGTGATCCACAATGGGAGAGGCCACAGCAGTGAGAGGCCCGTGTACCACACACACACACACACACAGAAAGTAAAGGAGACATAAAGACTTTCTCAGACAAACAAAAATTGAGGCAATCTGTTGCCAACAGACTGGCCTTGCAAGAAATGGTAAAAGAAGTTCTCCAGAGAGAAGAGAAATAATATGTCAGAAACTTGGATGTACATAAAGTAAGTAAGAGCATGGAAGAAGGAATAAGTGAAGGTAAAAATAATTTACTTTTCTTGCCCTTAACTGATCTAACAGATAATTGTTCAAAATAATATCAATAAAAAATGTGTTCAATATTGTATGCATATTTATATATCTTCTCTGTGTGTGAATATATATGTATATATATAGAGAGAGAAGAAAGTGAAATAAATGACAGCAATGATACAAGGGGTGGGAGGGAGGCATTTTGATATTATAAGGTACTCACACTACTCATGAAGTGGTATGGTGTTATTTGACAGTGTACTTGGATTAGTGGTACATGTATACTGCAAACTCTAGAGCAACCACTAAGAAAAGTTTTTTTAAGTATAACCTATATGTTAAGAAAAGAGTGAAAATGGAATCATATAAAATACTCAACTAAAACCACAAAAGGCAGAAGAAGAGTGGAAGACAACAATAGGAGAAAAGAACAAGAATAACAAATAGAAGACAGTAACAGTACAATATGGTAGATATTAATCCAGCTGTATCTATCATCATTTTGAATTTCAATGGCCTAAGTGCACCAATTAAAAGAGATTGTCAGAATGGATATTTTTAAATGTCTGAACTATACATTGTCTACAAGAAACCCACTTTAAATATAAAGACACATAGAGATAAAAAGTAAATGGATGGAGAAAATTATACCATGCTAACACTATCCTAAGAAAGCAGGAGTACCTATATTAATTTCAGATAGAGCACATTTCAATGTAAGGAAAATTATCAGGGATAAAGAAGGGTATTACATAATGATAAAGAGGTCAATTCTCCAAGAAAACATATAACAATTCTTAACATGTATGAGCCTAACAACAGAGCATCAAACTATGTGAGGCAAAAACTGATAGAACAGCAAGGCGAAATAGATGAATCTACTATCATTGTTGAAGATTTCAACACCCCTCTCTCAGAAATGGACAGATAGAGCAGGCACAAAATCAGTAAGAACATAGTTGAATGCAGCAAAACCATCTAAAATCATAAGTTTCCACCTTAAGTAACTGGAAAAAAGAGGAAATTAAATCAAAAGCAAGTAGAAAAAAAGAAATAATATGAATTAGAGCAGAAATCAATGAAATTAAAAACAGGAAATCAATAGAGAAAATAAATGAAACCAAAAGCTGGTATTTAAACAACTGATAAAATTAATAAGCCTGTTTACCAGGCTAAGAAAAAAAAAGACACAAATTATTAGGGGACATCACTATAGACCCCTTGAAAATTTAAAGAGTATTAAAAGTAATACTATGAACAACTCTATGTCCACAAATTTGAGAACCTAGATTAAATGCACCAATTCCTTGAAAGACCCAAGCAGCCAAAACTCACATGAAAAGACAGTCTGATTAGACCTGTATCTATTTTATAAAATGAATCAAAATTATTAACCTTCCAACTCTAGTCAAGTAAGAAGCAGGCATGGGGGAAGGTGCAGGAAGGAGGTTGGAGGGTGATGGAGACAAGACACGTGCTGCTCTAAGGAGTTTGCACTTGACCCTACAGGTCAGTGTTTCTGAACTTGTATGGATCAACATTAAAAGAAAGAGCTGATTTTAAAAAATTATTAACCTTCCAAAATAGAAAGCACCAGGCCCAGATGAGTTTATGGCTGAATTCTATCAAACTTTTCTTCCAGTTTTATTGAGACATAACTGACAAAGAGCACTGTATAAGTTTAAGGTGTACAGCATAATGATTTGACTTACATACATCATGAAATGATTATCACAATGATTTAGTGAGCATCCATCATCTCATATGGATACAAAATTAAATCAATAGAAAAAATTGTTTCCTTGTGATGAGAACTCTTAGGATTTATTATCTCAACAACTTTCATATATAACACACAGTACTGTTAGTCATATTTATCATGCTGTACATTAAAATCCTAGTACTTACTTATCTTATAACTGGAAGTTTGTACCTTTTGACTGCCTTCATCCAATCCTCCCTCTCCCTACTCCCCACCTCTAGTAACCACAAATCTGATCTCTTTTCCTATGAGTTTGTTTCTGAAGTATAATTGACCTGCAGCACTGTGTTAGTTCCCATTACAAAACACAGTGACTGGATATTCCCTATACATTTCAAAATGTTCACAATGATAAGTCTAGTTATGATATGTCACCATGCAGAGATATTAGATAGTTATTGACTGACTATATTCCCCATACCATAAATTTCATACCTCTGACATTTATTTTGCAACTGGAGGTTTATACCTCTTAATCTCCCTCACCTATTTCTCTTCTCCCCCAACAACCCCTCCCCTTTGGCAACCACTTGTTTGTTCTCTGTATCTATAACTTTTGTTATATTTATTCATTTGTTTTCTTTCTAGATTCCACATAAAAGTGAAATCTTACAGTATTTATCTTTCTATGTCTAACTTTATTTCACTTGGCATAATACTCTCTAGGTTCATCCATGTTGTTGCAAATGAGAAGATTTCATTCTTTTTATGGCTGAGTAATATTCCACTGCGTGTGTGTGTTTGTGCATGAATGCAAATCTTTTACCTCCTTAGATTTATTCCTAGATATTTTATTCTTTTTGATGTGATTGATAGGATAATTTTCTTAATTTCTCTTTCTGATAGTTCATTGTTAAAGTATAGAAATACAACAGAATTCAGAAATACAACTTTTCTGAATTCACTGATGGGTTCTAGTAGTTTTGTGGAATTCTACAAAACATTTAAGGATGAAATTATATAAATTCTCTATAATCTCTTTCAGAGGATAGAAGCAGAAGCAAAATTTCCTAACTCATTCTATGAGGCCAACATTACCCTAATACCCAAACCAGACAGACATTAAAAGAAAATGAATAGACCAATATCTGTCTCGAACATAGATGGAAAAATCCTCAACAAAATATTAGCAAATTGAATCCAAAAACAATTTTTTAAAAATTATACACCACAACAAAGTGGGATTTATCCCAAATATGCAAGGCTGGTTCAACATTCAAAAATCAGTTAATGTAATCTATCATATCAACAGACTAAAAAAAAATCACATAATCATATCAGTAGATGCAGGAAAAGCATTTGAAAAAAATCAAATACCCATTCATGATCAAAAAATAAAAAACATTTCATTAAACTAGTAACAACTTGATAAAGACTACCTACAAATAATATACAGCTAACAGCATACTTAATGTTCAGAAGATTGAAACTTTCCCAGTAATTCAGGAAAAACACAAGGATGTCCCTTCTCACAACTCCTTTTCAACATCATACTGGAAGTCCTTGTTAATGCAGTAAGGCAAAAATGAGAAATCAAAGATATGCAGATTGAGAAAGAAGATATAAAACTATCTTTGCTCACAAATGACATGATAATCTATGTAGAAAACTGACAAAGAGCTTCCCTGGTGGCACAGTGGTTGAGAATCCACCTGCCAATGTAGGGGACACAGGTTCAAGCCCTGGTCCAAGAAGATCCAACATGCCATGGGGCAAATAAGCCCGTGTGCCACAACTACTGAGCCTGCACTCTAGAGCCTGCAAGCCACAACTACTGAAGCCCGCGTGCCCATAGCCCATACTCTGCAACACAAGAAGCCAGCCACTGCAATGAGAAGCCCATGCACCGCAACAAAGAGTAGCCCCTGCTCGCCACAACTAGAGAAAAGCCCCTGTGCAGCAACGAAGACCCAACACAGCCAAAAATAAATTAATTCTTTAAAAAGAGAAAATTTGGGCTTCCCTGGTGGCGCAGTGGTTGGGAGTCCGCCTGCCGGTGCGGGGGACACGGGTTCGTGCCCTGGTCTGGGAGGATCCCACGTGCCGCGGAGCGGCTGGGCCCGTGAGCCATGGCCGCTGGGCCTGTGCGTCCGGAGCCTGTGCTCCGCAGCGGGAGAGGCCACGGCAGTGAGAGGCCCGCATACCGCAAAAAAAAAAAAAAAAAAAAAAAAAAGAAAGAGAAAATTTACAAAAAAAACTGAAAGAATCGACAAAAAAAACTCCTGGAACTAATAAGTGATTATAGTAAGGTTTCAGGATACAAGGTTAACATACAAAATCAATAGCTTTCGTATGTACCAGTAATGAACATGTGGAATTTAAAATTAAAAGCACAATACTATTTATATTAGCACCCAAAAGATGAAATACTTAGATATAAATCTAATAAAATATGTACAAGATCTATTTCAATATATGAGGAAAACTATAAAACTCTGATAAATGAAATCAAAGAAAAACTAAACAAATTGAGAAAATTCCATGTTCATGCATAGAAAAATTCAAGATATCAATTCATCCCAACTTGATCTGTAGATCAGATGCAATCCCAATCAAAATCCTAGCAAGTTATATTAGAGACTGACAAAATGATCCTAAAGTTTCTATGAAGAGACAGAAGACCAAATAGCCAACACAATATGGAAGGAAAAGAACAAAATATAGGACTGCTGCTACTTGACTTCAAGACTTACTGTAAAGCTACAGCTATCAAAAACAGTTCCTTATTACAGTAATCAAGATATTGGCAAAAGAAAAGACAAATAGATCAGTGGAACAGAAAAGAGAGCCCACCATAAATATAGTCAACTAATCTTTGGCAAAGGAGCATAAGCAATACAATGGAGCAAAGTTAGTCTCTTCAACAAATGGTGTAGGAGCAACTGGACATCTACATGCAAAAAAATCTAGATACAGACATTACATCTTTCACAAAAATTTAAAATTAACTCAAAATGGATCACAGACTGAAATGCAAAGTGCAAAACTATAAAACTTCTAGAAGATAACAGGAGAAAACCTACATGACCTTGGGTATGGTGATGCCTTTTTAGATATAACACCAAAGGACTTCCCGGGCAGCACAGTGATTAAGAATCTTCCTGCCAATGCAGGGGACACAGTTTTGATCCCTAATCTGGAAAGATCCCACATGCCATGGAGCAACTAAACTCGTGAGCCACAACTACTGAGGCCGCCAGCCACAACCATTGAAGCCCGTGTGCCTAGAGCCCGTGCTCTGCAACAGAGAAGCCACCTCAATGAGAAGCCTGCAAACCACAACAAAGAGTAGCCCCCGCTCGCCCCAACTAGAGAAAGCACACACGCAGCAACGAAGACGTAATGCAGCCAAAAACAAAATTAAAAATTAAAAAAAAAGAATATAACACCAAAGACAGACACAATCCATGAAAGAAATCACTGATAAGCCAGACTTCGTTAAAAATTAAAAACATTTGCTTTGTGAAAGACAATATCAAGGGATTTAGAAGATAAGTCACAGACTTAAAGGAAAGATTTGCAAAAGACACATCTGATAAAAGATTGATGTTCAAAATATACAAAGACTCCTAATAAAAACAAATAACTCAATTTAAAAATGGGCCAAAGTTCTTAACAGATACCTCACAAAAAAGATATACAGATGGTAAATAAGCCTGTGAAAAGATGCTCCACGCATCATATGTCATCAGAAAATGCAAATTAAAACAATCATAAAATACCACTACACACCTATTAGAATGACCAAAATCCAACACACTGACAACACCAAATGCTGGTGAGAATGTGGGAGAACATAATTCATATACTGCTGGTGGGAATGCAAAATGGTATAGCCACTTTGCAAGACAGTTAGGTGTTTCCTTATAAAACTAAACACACTCTTACCATATAACCCAGCAATCATGCTCCTTGGTATTTATCCAAAGAAATTAAAAACTTATATCAAAAGCTGCCCATGGGGCTTCCCTGGTGGTGCAGTGGTTGAGAGTCCGCCTGCCAATGCAGGGGACATGGGTTCATGCCCCGGTCTGGGAAGATCCCACATGCCACGGAGTGGCTAGGCCTGTGAGCCATGGCCGCTGAGCCTGCGCATCCAGAGCCTGTGCTCCATGAACAGGAGGGGCCACAACAGTGAGAGGCCCGCGTACCACAAAAAAAAAAAAAAAAAAAAAAAAGCTGCCCATGGATGTTTATAGCAGCTTTATTCATAACTGACAAAACTTGGAAACAACAAAGACGTCCTTCAGTAGGTGAATGTATAAACTGTGGCACATTCCAGATAATGGAATATTATTCAGCACGAAAAAGAAATGAGCTATCAAGCCAAGAAAACACATGAAGGAACCCTAAATGTATTATTACTAAGTGAAAGAAACCAACCTGAAAAGGCTACATACTGTATGACTCTAACCTATATGACATTCCAGAAAAGGCAAAACTTTGGAAACTAAAAAGATCAGTGGTTGAAAGGGGTTGGGGGGAGGGAGATATGAATAGGCAGAGCACAGAAGATTTTTACAGCAGTGAAACTATTCTGTATGATACTAAAATGCTATAATGATGGATACATATCATTATACACTTGTCCAAACCCACAGAACGTACAACAGCAACAGTGAGCCCTAAGGTAAACTATGGACTTAGGTGATTATGATGTGTCAATGTAGGTTTATCCTTAGTTAAAAAAAAGCACCATTTCTGGTGAGTGATATTGATTATGGGGGAGGCTATGCATGTGGTAGGGAAGGGAGTATGTGGAAAATCTCTGTACCTTCCTCTCAATTTTTCTGTAAACCTAAAACTGCTCTAAAAAGTTTTGCCTTAAAAAAATCAAGTCGCACTCATAACTGGGGAGGGGGGTGTTGGATACTGTGCCCATGCTCAAGACTGCCCACTCAGGCATGACCAGAGAAAGGACCTACTAGCTACCACCCCCTGGATGAATACAGGGCAAAATGGTAAATTCACTGAACTGTGAAGATAGTCTTTAAGCCAAACACACATCCAACAGGAAAGAGTGAAAGTTGAACTGGTTTATAACAACCTTTGACCAACAAGGGGCTTGTATATCCAGATGCAGGGGTGAACCCCAGAAAACCATGAAAAGATAAAAACAGGAGAAAAAACTCTCAGCAGGGACATTAGAGGTCACATACTGCGAGAAAAATAGACTTCACAGAATTAGTCCAGTCAAGTGACCAAACAAGCAATAAAAAGAAAAATAAGTTCCAGAAAGTGGGGGAACTGGTATCCAAACCTGCTACAATATATTATCCAAAATGTCTAGTTTACAACAAAATATTACATGACATGCAATAAAACAGTAAAATGTGACTCATACAGAAGAAAAGGAGCAGGCAATAGAAACTGCCTTTGAGAGGTCCCAGACATTACACTTACTAGAAAAATACTTCAAAGAAGCTACTGGAAATATGTTCAAAAAACTTTAGGAAACCATGTTTAAATAATTAAAGGAAGGTAAGATAACAATGATTCATCAAATAGAGAATAAGAATATATTAAATGATACAAATCATTTTTTTAAAGTGGAAATTCTCAAGTTGAAAAGTACAATAACTGAAATGAAAAATTCACTAGAAGAGGCTCAAAGTCGATCTGACCAGGCAAAAAGAGAATAAATAAACTTGAAGATAGACTGAGAGTGATTATACAAATCTAAAGAATAAAAAAAGATGAGGAAAAAGAACAGTGCCTCAGAGAAATGTGGGACACCATGAGGCACACCAACATATGCACAGAGTACCAAAAGGAGAGAAGTGAGAGAAAGGGACAGAAATAATGGTTGAAAATGTTCCAAATTTGATGAAAAACAATAATCTACACATCAAGAAGCTTAAAAGGCTCCGTGTAGGATAACACAAAGAAATCCATAACCAGACACATTATGGCCAAATTATTCAACGTCAAAGAGAATATACTGAAAGCTATAAGAGAAAAATGTTTCATCATGTAAAAGGGAATGACAGTAACAGCTGACTCCTCATCAGAAACAATGGGGGCCAGAAGGCAGCGATGACATATTCAAAAGTCTTAAAGAGAAAAAAAACCCTATCAACTAAGAATCCTATATCTAGTAAACATATTTTTCAAAATGAAGACTAAATAAATACATTCCCAGGCAAACAAAAACGGAGAATTTCTTGCTAGCCTTATAAATAAGACAAAAAGGACAGTCTTCAGGCTGAAAGCATGTGGCATCAGATATCAATTTGAATTCATAAGAAAAAAAAGTGTTAGTAAAGTAATTAAGTAAATAATTATTTAAAAAACAGCATGATTACATATTTCTTCTCTTTCCTTTCTTATTTAAAAAGCAGCTATAGGGCTTCCCTGGTGGCGCAGTGGTTGAGAGTCCTCCTGCGGATGCAGGGGACAAGGGTTTGTGCCCCAGTCCGGGAAGATCACACATGCTGTGGAGTGGCTAGGCCCGTGAGCCATGGCCGCTGAGCCGGCACGCCCGGAGCCTGTGCTCCACAATGGGAGAGACCACAACAGTGAGAGGCCCACATACTGCAAAAAAAAAAAAAAGCACCTATATAAACGTCCATAAAATTTTCTTGTTGGGGCATTACATATGTAATACATTTGACAATAACAACACAAAGAAGCACAGGTTGGAATGAAATTATAATTAGAGTAAGGAAATGACACCAGATGGTAATTCAAATCTACATGAATAAATGAAGAAAACCAAAACTGATAAGAAACTCAATATATTTTAAAATTCTATAAATATATTTATGCTCTCCTTTTTTCTCTACTCTTCTTTAAAATACATTAAGATTATATAAAGCAATAATTATAAGCATATATTGTTGACTTTTAAAATATATACACACATCATATGTATAATAGTAATAGCAAAAAAGAGAGAAGGGAATGGAGTTATACAGAAGTAAAGTTCCTATATTTTACTGGAATAAAGTTAGCATACATCCAAAGTAACTTCTAATAAATTAAGATGTATGTTGTAAGCCCCAGAACAACCAGAAAGAAAATAACTCAAAGAATATATAATTTTTTAAATTGCTCAATAAATTTAAATGATATAGTATAAAATACCCACTTAAGACCCAGCGATTCCACTTCTAGGTATATACACAAAGGAACTAAAAGCAGGGACTCAAGAAGAATTATATACCAATGTTCATAGTTGCATTATTCACAATAGGAAAAAAAGATGGAAACAACCCAAATGTTCATCACTTGATGAATGGATAAACAAAATGTGGTAAATCCATAAAATAGAATATTATTTATCCATAAAAGGCAATGAAATACTGATACATGCTACAACATGGATGAACCTGAAAACATTATGCTAGGTAAAATAAGCCAATCACAAAAGAAAAAATAATATATGACTCTACTTATATGAGCAACCTAGAATATGCAAAGTCATAGAGACAAAGCAGAATAGAGGTTACCAGGGGCTGAGAGGAGTGGGAGGCAGTGAGTTATTGTTTAATGGGAACAGAATTTGATTGGAGTGATGAAAACATTCTGCAAATGGAGAGTGGTAATGGATGCACAACACTGTGAATGTACTTAAGTGCCATTGAATTGTACACTTAAAAATGGTAAACTTTATGATATGTATACTTTACCACAGTAAAATAACTCATCAGTTTAAAAAACCAAAAGGAATGAAGTATCCATACATTATACAACATGGATGAACCTGGAAAATATCACATTAAGTGAAATAAGCCAGACACAAAAGGACAAATATTGTGTGATTCCACTTATATAAAGTACACAGAATAGGCAAATTCATAGAGACAGAAAGCAGATTAGCTTTCTGGGGATGAGGGGGAGGGAGGAAGGAGGAGCTAAAGTTTGAAAGTTACCGAGTCCCTGTTTGGGTTGATGAAAAGGTTTTGGAAATAGTGATGATAGGTGCATAACACAGCTAATGTAATTAATGTCACTGAATTATACACTTAGAATGATTAAAATAGCAAATTTCATGATATATACATAACCACAATAAAAAAAAAAACTCATTACTTCTCAAAAAATATCCACTTTTGGGCTTCCCTGGTGGCGCAGTGGTTGAGAATCCGCCTGCCGATGCAGGGGACACGGGTTCGTGCCCCGGTCCGGGAAGATCCCACATGCCGCGGAGCGGCTGGGCCCGTGAGCCATGGCCGCTGAGCCTGCGCGTCCGGAGCCTGTGCTCCGCAATGGGAGAGGCCACAACAGTGAGGCCCGCATACCACCAAAAAAAAAAAAAAAAAAAAAAAAATATCCACTTTTAAGACAAAAGGAGGTAGTAAAGGTGAAAAAGAGGGGGAAAGTAGTTATGAAACAAAACATGAAAACAAAAAGCAAAATATCAGTTATAAATCCAACAATAATATTAACATGAGGAGGGCAGACAGCAGAAGCAAGAAGAACTACAATCCTGAAGCCTGTGGAATGAAAACCACATTCATGGAAAGACAGACAAAATGAAAAGGCAGAGGACTATGAACCAGATGAATGAACAAGATAAAACCTCAGAAAAACAACTAAATGTAATAGAGATAGGCAACCTTCCAGAAAAAGAATCAGAACAATGACAGTGAAGATGATCCAGGACCTCGGAAAAGAATGGAGGCAAAGATCAACAAGATGCAAGAAATGCTTAACAAAGTCCTACAAGAATTAAAGAACAAACACCTAGAAGAATTAAAGAACAGAGATGAACAATAAAATAACTGAAATGAAAAATATACTAGAAGGAATCAATAGCAGAATAACTGAGGTAGAAGAATGGATAAGTGACCTGGAAGACAGAATGCTGGAATTCACTGCCATGGAACAGAAGAAAAAAGAATGAAAAGAAATGAAGACAGCC
The DNA here is from genome assembly GCF_026419965.1 of Kogia breviceps. NCBI lineage: Eukaryota > Metazoa > Chordata > Mammalia > Artiodactyla > Physeteridae > Kogia > Kogia breviceps. The sequence goes on along the minus strand of NC_081330.1, from coordinate 72,597,142 downwards.
TAAGAGACCTCTGGGACAACATTAAACACACCAACATTCGCATAATAGGGGTCCCAAAAGGAGAAGAGAAAGAGAAAGGACCAGAAAATATATTTGAAGAGATTATAGTCTAAACTTCCCTAACATGGGAAAGGAAATAGCCACCCAAGTCCAGGAAGCACAGAGAGCCCCAGGCAGGATAAACCCAAGGAGAAACACACGAGACACACAGTAATCAAACAGATAAAAATTAAAGACAAAGAAAAATTACTGAAAGCAAGAGGGAAAAATGACAAATAACATACAAGGAACTCCCATAAAGTTAACAGGTGATTTCTCAGCAGAAACTCTACAAACCAGAAGGGAGTGGCATGATATATTTAAAGTGATGAAAGGGAAGAACCTACAAACAAGATTACTCTACCCTGAAAGGATCTCATTAGGATTTGATGGAGAAATCAAAAGCTTTACAGACAAGCAAAAGCTAAGATAATTCAGCACCACGAAACCAGCTCTACAACAAACACTAAAGGAATGTCTCTAAGTGGGAAACACAAGAGAAGAAAAGGACCTAAAAGACAAACCCAAAATAATTAAGAAAATGTCTATAGGAATATACATATTGATAATTGCCTTAAATGTCAATGGATTAAATGCTCCAACCAAAAGACACAGGCTTGCTAAATGGATAGAAAAACAACACCCATATATATGCTGTCTACAAGAGACCCACTTCAGACCTAGGGACACATACAGACTGAAAGTGAGGGGATGGAAAAATACAGTCTATGCAAATGGAAATCAAAAGAAAGCTGGAGTAGCAATACTCATACCAGATAAAATGGAGTATAAAATAAAGAATGTTACAATAGACAAGGAAGGGCACTACATAATGATCAAGGGATCAACCCAAGAAGAAGATATAACAATTATAAATATATATGCACCCAAGATAGGAGCACCTCAATACATAAGGCAACTGCTAACAGCTATAAAAGAGGAAATCGTCAGTAACACAATAATAGTGGGGGACTTTAACAACTCACTTACACCAGTGGACAGATTAGCCAGACAGAAAATAAGCAAGGAAACAGAAGCTTTAAATGACACAATAGACCAGATAGATTTAATTGATATTTATAGGACATACCAACAAAAACCAGCAGATTACCCTTTCTTCTCAAGTGCACACAAAGCATTCTCCAGGATAGATCACATCTTGGGTCACAAATCAAGCCTTGGTAAATTTAAGAAAACTGAAAGCATATCAAGCATTGTTCCTGACCACAATGCTATGAGATTAGAAATAAATTACAGGGGAAAAAACGTAAAAAACACAAACACATGGAGACTAAACGATATGTTACTAAATAACCAGGAGATCATTGAAGAAGTCAAAGAGGAAATCAAAACATACCTAAAGACACATGACAATGAAAACACCATTATCCAAAACCTATGGGATGCAGCAAAAACAGTTCGAAGATGAAAGTTTATAGCAATACAAGCCTACCTCAAGAAACAAGAAAAATCTAATATAAACAATCTAACCTTACGCCTAAAAGAATTAGAGAAAGAAGAACAAAAAAACCCCAAAGTTAGCAGAAGGAAAGAAATTATAAAGATGAGAGCAGAAATAAATGAAATAGAAACAAATAAAATAGTAGCAAAGATCAATAAAAGTAAAAGCTGGTTCTTTGAGAAGATAAACAAAATTGATAAACCTTTAGCCAGACTCATCAAGAAAAACAGGGAGAGGACTCAAATCATTAAAATTATAAATGAAAAAGGAGAAGTTACAATGAACCCTGCAGAAATACAAAGCATCATAAGACACAACGACGAGCAACTCTATGTCAATAAAATGGACAGCCTGGAAGAAATGGACAAATTCTTAGAAAGGTATAACCTGCCAAGGCTGAACCAGGAAGAAACAGAAAATATGAACAGACCAATCACAAGTAATGAAATTGAAACTGTGATTAAAAATATCCAAACAGGGCTTCCTTAGTGGCGCAGTCGTTGAGAGTCCACCTGCCAATACAGGGGACACGGGTTCGTGCCCCGGTCCGGGAAGATCCCACATGCCATGGAGTGGCTGGGCCCACGAGCCATGGCCACTGAGGCTATGCGTCCAGAGCCTGTGCTCCACAACGGGAGAGGCCACAACAGTGAGAGCCCCGCATACAACACACACAAAAAAAATCCAAACAAACAAAAGCCCAGGGCCAGCTGGCTTCACAGGTGAATTCTATCAAACATTTACAGAAGAGCTAACACCCATTCTTCTCAAACTCTTCCACAAAATTGCAGAGGAAGGAACTCCAAACTCATTCTGTGAGGCCACCATCACCCTGATACCAAAACCAGACAAAGATACTACAAAAAAAGAAAATTACTGATTAATATCACTGATAAAGATAGATGCAAAAATCCTCAACAAAATACTAGCAAAAAGAATCCAACTACACATTAAAATGATCATACACCATGATCAAGTGGAATTTATCCCAGGGATGCAAGGATTCTTCAGTATACGCAAATCAATCAATGTGATACACTATATTAACAAACTGAAGAATAAAAATCATATGATCATCTCAATAGATGCAGAAAAAGCTTTTGACAAAATTCAACACCCATTTATGATAAAAACTCTCCAGAAAGTGGGCATAGAGGGAACCTACCTCAACATAATAAAGGCCATATACAACAAACCCACAGCAAACATCATTCTCAATGGTGAAAAACTGAAAGTATTTCCTCTAAGATGAGGAAGAAGACAAGGATGTCCACTCTTGCCATTATTACTCAACACAGTTCTGGATATCCTAGCCACGGCAATCAGAGAAGGAAAAGAAATAAAATGAATCCAAATCGGAAAAGATGAAGTAAAACTATTACTGCAGATGACATGATACTATACATAGAGAATACTAAAGATGCCACCAGAAAACTCCTAGAGCTAATCAATGAATTTGGTAACGTTGCAGGATACAAAATTAATGCACAGAAATCTCTGGCATTAATATACACTAAAAACAAAAGATCAGAATGAGAAATTAAGGAAATAATCCCATTCACTATTGTAACAGAAAGAATAAAATACATAGGAATAAACCTACCTAAGGAGACAAAAGACCTATACTCACAAAACTATAAGACACTGATGAAAGAAATCAAAGATGACACAAACAGATGGAGAAATATACCATGTTCTTGGATTGGATGAATCAATACTGTCAAAATGACTATTCTACCCAAAGCAATCTACACATTCAATGCAATCCCTATCAAATTACTAATGGAATTTTTCACAGAACTAGGACAAAAAAATTCACAATTTGTATGGAAATGCAGAAGTCCCAGAATAGCCAATGCAATCTTAAGAAAGAAAACCGGACCTGGAGGAATCAGGCTCCCCGACTTCAAACTATACTACAAAGCTACAGTAATCAAATCAGCATGGTACTGGCACAAAAACAGAAATATAGATCAATGAAACAGGATAGAAAGTCCATAAATAAATCCACACACCAACGGTCAATTAATCTACAACAAACGAGGCAAGAATATACAACGGAGAAAAGACAGTCTCTTCAATAAGTGGTGCTGGGAAAACTGGACAGCTACATGTAAAAGAATGAAATTAGAACACTCCCTAACACCATACACAAAAATAAACTCAAAATGGATTAAAGACCTAAATGTAAGAGCAGACACTATAAAATTCTTAAAGGAAAACATAGGAAGACCACTCTTTGACATAAATCACAACAAGATCTTTTTTGACCCACCTCCTAGAGTAATGGAAATAAAAACAAAAATAAACAAATGGGAACTAATGAATCTTAAATGCTTTTGCACAGCAAAGGAAACCATAAACAAGACGAAAAGACAACCCTCAGAATGGGAGAAAATATATGCAAACAAATCAACAGACAAAGGATTAAACTCCAAAATATATAAACAGCTCATGGAGCTCAAAATCAAAAAAACAAACAACCCAATCAAAAAATGGGCTGAAGACCTAAACAGACACTTCTCCAAAGAAAACTTACAGATGGCCAAGAGGCACAAGAAAAGATACTCAACATCACTAATTATTAAAGAAATGCAAATCAAAACTATGAGGTACCACCTCACACCAGTTAGAATCATCAGAAAATCTACAAACAACAAATGCTGGAGAGGATGTGGGGAAAAGAGAATTCTCTTGCTTTGTTGATGGGAATGTAAACTGATACAGCCACTATGGAGAACAGTATGGAGGTTCCTTAAAAAACTAAATATAGAACTACCATATGACCTAGCAATCCCACTACCGGGCATATATCCAGAGAAAACTATAATTTAAAAAGACACATGCACCCCAATATTCATTGCAGCACTATTTACAATAGCTAGGTCATGGAAGCAACCTAAATGCCCATCGACAGATGAATGGATAAAGAAGAAGTGGTACATATATACAATGGAATATTACTCAGCCATAAAAAGGAATGAAATTGGGTCATTTGTAGAGAGGTGGATGGATCTACAGACTGTCATACACAGTGAAGTAAGTCAGAAAGAGAGAAACAAATATCGTATATTAACACATATATGTGGAATCTAGAAAAACAGTACAGATGACCTGGTTTGCAAGGCAGAAATAGAGACACAGATGTAGAGAACACCAAGGGGGGAAAGCGGGAGGGGGTGGTGGTGGTTGGATGAATTGGGAGATTGGGATTGACATATATACACTAATATGTATAAAATAGATAACTAATAAGAACCTGCTGTATAAAAATAAACATTAAATTTTAAAAATATTAACATGAAAAATGAATGGATTAAACAATACAATCAAATGGCAGGGATTTTCAGACTAAATTTTAAAACGAGATCCAACTGTATGCTGTTGATGAGAGACACACTTTAGATTCAAAGATACAAAGAGGAGGAAAGTAAAGAAATGGAAGGGCTTCCCTGGTGGTGCAGTGGTTGAGAGTCCGCCTGCCAATGCAGGGGACATGGGTTTGTGCCCCGGTGTGGGAAGATCCCACATGCCACGGAGCAGCTAGGCCCATGAGCCATGGCTGCTGAGCCTGCGCATCCGGAGCCTGTGCTCCGCAACAGGAGAGGCCACAACAGTGAGAGGCCCACGTACTGCAAAAAAAAAAAAGGGGGACTTTCCTGGTAGTGCAGTGGTTGGGAATCTGCCTGCCAGTGCAGGGGACATGGGTTCGATCCCTGGTCCAGAAGGATCCCACATGCTGTGGAGCAACTGAGCTCATGTGCCACAACTACTGAGCATGCGTTCTGGAGCCCACGAGCCATGACTACTGAGCCCACATGCCACAACTACTGAAGCCCACACGCCTAGAGCCCATGCTCCGCAATGAGAAGCCACCACAATGAGAAGCCTGTGCAGCACAGCGAGGATTGGCCCCTGCTCACCACAACTAGGGAAAGCCTGCATGCAGCAACAGAGACCCAACACAGCCAAAAATAAATAAACAAATAAGTAAATTTATGAAAATAAAATTTTTTAAAAAGGAATGGAAAAAGATATACCATGTAAATAACAACCATAAGAGTGCTACAGTAGCTATACTAATATCAGACAATACAGACCTCAAAACAAAAGAAAATGTTACTAGAGATAAAGAAGGATATTTTGTAATGATAAAAAGGCTAATCCATCAGGGAGATATAACAATTATAAACATATATGGACCTAACAACAGAGCCCCAAAATACATGAAGCAAAAATCAACAAAATTGAATGGAGAGGTACATAATTAAACAATGATAGTTGGGGATGTCAGTGTCCCACTTTCAATAATGCATATTACAACTAGGCAGAGCATCAAAAAGGATACAGAAGATTTGAACAACACTATAAACCTTCTAACCTAACAGACAACTACACCACACTGCACCAGATAATAGAAGACTACACATTCTTCTAGAATGGAACATATTCTAGGCCTTAAAAAGCCTCAGTTGACTTAACAGGATTGAAATCATACAAAACAGGTTCTCTCCCTACATGGAAATAAATTAGAAGTCAAGAACAAAAGGAAGTTATTTGGAAATTAAACAACACACTCCTAAATAACCAACAGGTCAAAGAATAAATCACAAGGGAAATTAGAAAATACATTGAGCTGAATGAAAAGGAAAACAAAACACACCAAAACTTATCAGATGGAACTAAAGCAATGGTTAGGGGAAATATCCTAGCCAGCAATATTAAAATATTAAATATTAAATGGCAATATTTAAAAAGATCTCAACCTTCCATCTTAGGGGGAAAAAAAAGCCAGCACACTAAACCTAAAGCAAGCACAGAGGGAAAAAGTCATAAAGATTACAGTGGAAATAAATGGAATAGAATACTTAAAAAACAATAGAGAAAATCACAAAAACCAAAAATTGGGGCTTTTTTTTTTTTTTTTTTTTTGGCGGTACGCGGGCCTCTCACTGTTGTGGCCTCTCCCGTTGCAGAGCACAGGCTCCCGACGCACAGGCTCAGCGGCCATGGCTCACGGGCCTAGCCGCTCTGCGGCATGTGGGATCTTCCTGGACCGGGGCACGAACCCGTGTCCCCTGCATTGGCAGGCGGATTCTCAACCACTGTGCCACCAGGGAAGCCCAAAAATTGGTGCTTTGAAAAGATCCAACAAATTGACAAAACTTTAGCTAGCTAGACTAACCAAGAAGAGAAAAGACTCAAACTACTAAAATCAGGAATCAAATAGGGGTGACATCACTACCGACCTTTGGAGAAAGACTATTCATATCTAGTGCCTCAGCTATGTCCCCTTGTATAAATCTCTTAACCTCTCCAAATTTCCATTTCCTTATCTGTACAAGATGAAGTTGATCATTATCATTTTTTAAACTCTAAGCAGATGAATCATTTTTTCAGACAAAATCTTAAAAGGACATACTACTTAGGAAACTGATTAAAGCCTAATTTCTCTGAAGCAAGATGGAGATCTTGGAGAAGTGTGAATAAGTCTCCTCCTCTTAAAGGAGATTCTGAAGCTCTTCTGGCAGAACCTAAGGGTACCACAGAACACAGTTTCTTAATTTCTGAACTAGATGATCTGTAAGGGTTCTTACAGCTATAAAGTGTTATCTATAGTAAACTATCTTCTTATTAAAATTGCTACTATACAATTTGTTATATTTCCACAAGATGGTGCTAATACATTCCATTTTCCATTAAAACATGTCTTCTATATGATCATTTTTATAGTTAATAATTTTATCATAGTCTATGATCATATAATACCCTTAACTTTTCAAAGTACTATTGTATTACTTATGCTATCTTCATCACAAGCCACCTACACAAATAATGTTGCACTGATTTTTCAGATGACTATATCACAGCACATAATAGTTAGGTGAATCACCCAAGGTCACAGAGTTGATTAGTAACAGATTTTTCTCTGTGCTCTTTCCCTAGATCACACTGCCTGATTACAGATAATATTGTCAAAATCTCATGGTCTCATGCTGAGACAAAACAAAAATAAAGCAATGAATATTAAGTAGCATTAAAACTGATACAAACTTCCCTTCGGCTTATACATTGAACCGTTAATATTTGTGCATATAAATACATTTACGTATATTTCCTTTGTTGTTTCCCTTCTTACTAGAAGAACTCTGGTGTCACATATTCCTATACAACCAGAGTAAAGGCTAAATACTGATAAATAAAAAATATCTCATTAACACTGTCCTTATTGTAAACATAATAACTGTTTTTTAAAACCATCACAGAAATTACATAATCTGGGTTTACTAACTCTAAGCACTATAAATTTAGAAACTAAAACTATATTTTTTGTTAAATTCTCCTCTTTCAATTCCATAAGAGATACAAAAAGTTTTATAGAACAGAAAAGAGACACACTTCTCTTCCCACCTGAGGATACTACATCTAACATAAAAACTATCCCCGGGCTTCCCTGGTGGTGCAGTGGTTAAGAGTCCGCCTGCCGATGCAGGGGATGCGGGTTCATGCCCCGGTCCGGGAGGATCCCACACGCCGTGGAGCGGCTGGGCCCGTGAGCCATGGCCACTGAGCCTGTGTGTCCGGAGCCTGTGCTCCGCAACGGGAGAGGCCACAGCAGTGAGAGGCCCATGTACCGAAAAAACTAAATAAATAAAAAATAAACTATCCCCAATTACTAGGAAACAACTCACATTAGCTGCCAAGACAGGCTTTAGATTCATTTCAGGCAAATTTAAAATGGTGTTAGAAAAGGAGCTAAAAAAATTACTCCTCCTCTAACATAATACTTACCCAATTATTTATTCACATCCAAAAATCTAGCAACATTAAGTTTAGGGTGTGTGTGTGTGTGTGTGTGTGTGTGTGTGTGTGTTTAAGAAAATATGAAATGAGACCTTATGGTCTCAGAAGGATGCTAAAGAAATCATGCTTTCTTCGGATGCTGAGAGGAGAAAAGCAACCCAGGCCTCTCACACAAGGACCTGAGAAATATTCTCATTTTTGGTAACCTACAAAGGCCTCTCCTCTTCAGAAATTTATAAGCACTTAGTCTCTGACGTATAGGTTAAGGCAGTAGGGTCATTTAAATTTCAGTTACTAAGATCAATATTAGATAATATTTTACAAAACACTTTCAGGGTTTTATCCAGTTCTTCAGGATTCTATCCAATTCAAATGTTTTCTGTCATTTTCCCAATTTATCTCACTGTCTCTACTACAACAAGAGGTCACCAATTAGGAATTTTCCTGTGTATAGTCTTGGGCTCAGTTTCATTTCACTAACCTTCTTTATTTACTGTCCATTTTGAAAAAACTCCTTAAATCTTCCAAATACATGTCAAGGATTCTCATGTTTTCTTTGTCATTTAATATATTAAAGAGTTTTTTTAAACTATTTTTGAAAAAAAATAAAAAGAACAAAGTAAAATGTTAATACTGAGCATTTATGAGTGTGGGATTACAGGGGACTTTTACTTTCCATATTACTTTTTCTGTGACATTTAAATTTTTATAATTAGCACATATAACTGCTTTAATCAGCAAAGAAGTTTTTTTAAAATTAATTCTATTTATTTATTTATTTTTAATTTGGCCACTCAGCGTGGCATGTGGGATCTCAGTTCCTGACCAGGGATCGACCCCACGCCCACTGCACTGGAAGTGCAGAGTCTTAACTGCTGGACCACCAGGGAAGTCCCCAATCAGCAAAGAAGTTTTAAACATTATTTTTACTATATCCATGGTTATTACCCTTTCATTTTGATTCTTCTCTCCCAAATTTAATTTGCCGTAATTAGAAAATAGGTCTTATAGCAAAAGGGGAAAAGTAAGCCTCCCCAAGTGTTTACCAGCCAGTAGCTCCAAGGAACACAGATGAGTGAATTAGAAAGAACTACTAGAAATCAAGGAAAAATCATCCTTGATAAAGAATATGATTAAGGTGGGACTTCCTGGTGGTGCAGTAGTTAAGAATCTGCCTGCCAATGCAGGGGACACGGGTTTGAGCCCTGGTCCAGGAAGATCCTACATGCCATGGAGCAACTAAGCCCGTGTGCCACAACTACTGAGCCTGCATGCCACAACTACTGAAGCTCACGTGCCTAGAGCCCATGCTCCACAACAAAAGAAGCCAGTGCAATGAGAAGTCTATGCACTGCAAGGAAGAGTAGTCCCCAGTCACCACAACTAGAGAAAGCCCACTTGCAGCAATGAAGACCCAACACAGCCATAAATAAATAAATAAATAAAATGACTTTTTTAAAATAAATTCTATCATGTTAAAAAAATGAATATGACTAAGATATGGGGATTAGGACATTTTTCTCCCATGGGAAAAATATGCAAAGTCTTTTCAGTAAATCAGTGTAATTCCAAAGCCTTTTGAGTTGGACTTATTTCTATTGTTTGGTTTACAGTACTTCTTGTAGATTACTAATTAGCTAGAGTGCAATTTCTGTAAACCTTTTCTAAAAAGGCAAGTTCAGCAAAATATATGTCCAAATTGTTAGATAGGACTTTAAAAGACTAAACACTAATTTTAAATTCTACCAGGGTAACTGAAAGGCCACTAACAAATCCCCTAGAGTGCAGAAGAAAGTTCTATATCAACAGTCTCTTTCCACCTACTTATTCTTGCCTCTGCCAGGAGCAGACAGAGGAGCTCAGTATAGCAAGAATTACAAAAGGGGAGAAAATGAAAAACTGTACTTTATTAAACAAGAAAACCTCTTAAACATATTTCCAAAGCTCGTTTCAAAGATCTGAAATTTTATATTCTATGGAGTCCTAACTGAACTTGTCATTTGAATACAATGAGGCAGGTACCTTGACGCCAACAGTAAAGTAAGCTTAAGGATTCCCAATTTCATTCAGAATTATAGCAGCCTTTCTTAATCTGTGGCATCTCTAATAAGGGGACATAATCCAAAAAGTGTGTCAGAGGGACTTCCCTGGTGGCGCAATGGTTAAGAATCCGCCTGCCAATGCAGGGGACATGGGTTCGATCCCTGGTCCAGGAAGATCCCACATGCCGTGGAGTAACTAAGCCCGTGAGCCACAACTACTGAGCCTGTGCTCTAGAGCCAACAAGCCACAACTACTGAGCCTGCGTGCCACAACTACTGAAGCCTGCGTGCCTAGAGCCCATGCTCCGCAACAAGAGAAGCCACCATGATGAGAAGCCTGCGCACCGCAGCGAAGAGCAGCCCCCACTGGCCACAACTAAAGAAAGCCTGCATGCAGCAATGAAGACCCAAAGTAGCCAAAAATAAATGTTTTTTTTTTAAAAATCCCCCCAAAATGTGGCAGAAATCAAGGAAAGCAGCAGCTGTTTATGAAGTTTTCTTAGCAAAAGAAAGGGCAAGGGGGAGACAAAAACTGACCAAAGTCCTAAACTGAGATCTGTTAACAAGAACTGAGGGAAAGAAAAGAGCTTTATAAGCAATACCCACTACCACCCTTTATGTTCTAGGCTTCTACTTCAACAAAATTCTAATATACTACAGCAATTTTGGTATCTTATCATTTGTGAGAAAATGAGGGGTTTTCCTTTTAGACTGAATGGGTATTTCCAAATTGTATATAACCTCTAGCTTAAAGTATCCACTGTTCTCAAAAGAGTTAAGCCTGTAGAAAGTACACTCACCTTCCATGCCCTTCTAGTACAAAACCTACAGAGAAAGATGCTTAATTAGCAGCTATTCATTCCTGCCTGTATCACCAACTGCTCCCAACAGTTTTCTCAACACACAGATAATTAAAGCACAAAGAAGAATCGCCCCAAAGAATGGCAGTATATGATAAAAAGATGTGGGTGTCTGTCTTTATAATATTTTTACCTGGGAAGTCAACAAGTAATCTGCGTTTGATTTCACTGTGATAAATTTTAGAATATGGGCTTCCCTGGTGGCGCAGTGGTTGAGAATCCGCCTGCCGATGCAGGGAACACGGGTTCGTGCCCCGGTCTGGGAAGATCCCACATGCCGCGGAGAGGCTGGGCCCGTGAGCCATGGCTGCTGAGCCTGCGCTCCGCAACGGGAGAGGCCCGCGTATCACAAAAAAAAAAAAAAAAGAAAGAAAAAAAAATTTAGAATATACTAGTGAAGCAGCCACATTAGTGCCCATTTGCGGTAAACAGCAAACACATCACCTAGCAATAGCAGCAGCTATGGCCATAATATATATATGGCCATATATACTGCCATATATTGAGCAGTTTCTATTTCCCAAGCATGTTATTAAACACTCTACAATATATGCATCATCGTATTTAATCTCTAGAATAATTCTAAAAGGTAGGTATCACAATGTTGATAATTATTTTTGCCTCTTTTTAAATACATTAAAATATAATCCTTTTCAAGGCATTTGACAATACTTCACTAAGTTATTTTTATATCCCCAAAGATGTAGAAAAATAATCTGGCAGAAAGATTAAAATAATATATAATAACTAGGGCTAGAATTCAAGTACTTCCTGTTTTCCCCAATCTCATTCTAGTGACAAGAATACAAAAAGAGTCAAAAATATAGTGGTGCTCTATAAATATGTTATTATCTAAATATGACTGTGGGTCAAATAATGTTCCTAATACAGACACTAAACAGAGTAAAAATCTGATATAGTTAGCTTATGATATAAATATCAGTCATGCTCTATCACTGTCATATTTTCCTTCTGTAAGGTTTTCTAAAAATGATAATAACAGATAAGAGGTCAACAATCCATGGCATATATGATAATAACCTACATTTATGCCACTTCAAGCCTCAGCCTACTCTTATAAGCAGTTGCTAGAGAGCATTCACGTTTATGTTCATTCTGGCATAAACTACAGGCTCACCTCCAAAGTCTTAAGCTTCCAGAAGCCATCCATGGCACCACGACATCCTTTTTTTCTTTTTTTGTCCTTCCCATTCCTGTCTCCTTGGCATACTAATCTCTTGATAGGTTGATGCCATAACCTTTGTGATTGCTGCTCCCCCAAACACTGCCAAATCCTAGAATAGAACTCACTCATTCACTTTATAAAAAGGCTGTTCATTTAAAGGAAACTTGTTGTAAACCTATGCTAAACTAGCTAGCTCCTTTGGTATATTTTTAATAATTCAATTGATAAATGTGATTTATAATAAACATTTCAGGTATATTCCACTTGTATGAAGCATTCTAAATTGAGACAAGTATATCTCTTATAACTGCATAAGCCTGCTCTGTCAGGCATAGTTCTTTACAGAGTTTGATCAATCTTTGGGCTCTAAAAAGTCTTTTACATAAACAAGTTATTTGCATAAGTATTTTATTAGAGATATATATGCCTATGAGTACTATAATCTTAATGACCATATTTCTATTTATTTCATTAATGGTAAATGTAATTTTCACAATAGTTAGACTAATCAAGAGAATATCTCCAAATAACTAGAACTAACCCCATACTCAGAGAAGGGAAACATTCAGGAATTCATTTGCTATATTTTACTCCATAATCCCCTGATATTCAAAGAACTTGGGACTTCCCTGGTGGCGCAGTGGTTAAGAATCCACCTACCAATGCAGGGGACACAGGTTTGAGCCCTGGTCCAGGAAGATCCCACATGCCACAGAGCAACTAAGCCCCTGTGCCACAACTACTGAGCCTGCACTCTAGAGCCCGCAAGCCACAGCTACTAAAGCCCGCACGCCACAGCTACTAAAGCCCGCACACCTAGAGCCCATGCTCTGCAACAAGAGAAGCCACTGCAAGGAAAAGCCCGCACACTGCAAAGAAGAGTAGCCCCCACTCGCCGCAACTAGAGAAAGTCCATGCACAGCAACAAAGACCCAACACAGCCAAAAATTAATTAATTAATTAAAAAGGAAAAGAAAATTCAAAGCACTTTATGTGACATCTCCAGAAAAATAGATTTTTCACAGAAATTCACTAGCAATTACTGAGTATCTACTGTTATGTCAGAACCTGTACTGGGCATAGGTATTCAGTGAAACACAGGATTCTTGCATACAGTTGCTATATTTTTACACTATTCCCTGATATTTCCAGATTCAACACAACAGTACAAATCTCAGTGTAGTTCTAAGCATATAGTAAGTGCTTAATATATACTTACTTGACTGATATTAAAATACCAAGATTCTCTTAAGACTAATAATAATTTTAGGTGATCCTACTATTTACCCACCTGCCCTTCTACTTCAGGGTTAGCAGACAGCAATACATACCAAAGCAAAAAATAAGGATTTCCATATTCTTGATGAAGATACAAAGGAGGAATGGAGGGAGAACATGCTTTTATGTTATTAAGAATAGAATACTTTTTCTATCAACTGGCAACATATAAGAATAATAAACAATACATGTTAAAGGAGTAAATAAATTTAGCATGTTGACTTTTGAAGTCAGAAAATGTTTAAACTGCCAAAGTACCCTATAGTAAGTATTAACTGAACTCTATGATAATAATCATTAATCTATATTATTTTTTTATATTACCTGAGCCAGAAAGAACTTTCTTCATATTTATTCTGCTTGTAGGTTTCTACTCCAAAGCTATAACAGAGAATATGAAGATATACGGTCTACAATATTAAAAAAACAAGAAGAAGATATGTCAGATTCATGATTCTCTTAACGTTAAAATAAATCTATAGCATTTCAGAGTCTTTAAGACATACTTAGTGTTCTGTACATCAAAATAACCCATTCAATCTTATCAAAACCTCTCAATTTATATAAAGAGGAGCTAAAAATATTCAGGGTGTGGCATTAGTTACCTATGGAAAGGTAATACAATACATTACTAATAGAACTTGAAAGGTCCTTTGTAACAGGAAATGGGAAAACTAATCATTGCCCAGCAAAAGAGCAGGCTAAAATGCCTCTGTAGGTTGCCAGATTCAGTAAAAGGCATTAGAAAAGAGTATATTCAAAGAAAACAAAATCACCACTGAGGGGGGCAAAAAATGAATGAATACCTTTCAAAATTAAGACAACTTTAAAAAACGTGAAATGTGTCCAAAGCACCATCTAGTCATAAGACTTATTTAGAAATAGTTAATTTAATGGCTCTCTTGATAACAACAAAAATTTTCTTTACAAAAATTACCACTGAGATGAAAGTAGGAACAAGTATGTGAATGATGCCATAGGAAAATACTCTTACAGATTAATCAGCATCTCAGTCGCTGTGTCAATGTCATATCATACAGAATTTCCATTCATCAGAATACTGGGAAATGGCATAAAAGAAAAAAAACTTAATTCTAATAATTTACCCAAATATCCCCTCACTATTTATAGAAACCATCTATCCAGAATCTGATTATATCCATATAAAGGAGTCCTTTGTAAGTTTAACCTGAGTAAGACTACAGAAGCAGATCCTCAATTAAGAATCCAAGATCTGAGGGAAGTTATTCATAAGTAATGTGTAAAGAGCTGTCTTGCTTCAAAAAAGTTTCCCTTTGAATTACAGTACAGTACATTCAGAAAGTAGAAGTTCAATATGCATGCCTGAGCACATCAGACCTACTGTATATTTGAATCTAAAATAAAGAACAGTCTTGGTAATGTGGGTCTGGCAAGAATCCAGAAGTATTTAAATGCATTCTCGACATTTCAGCAGAAAAAGCTTAACTCATTACATGCCCCAGATCCCATAGGTTCACACAGGGCTACACCAGTTATGTAGCTATATTGGAATAACTCAGCTTATACCCACTTGCTGCAGAGAGGCTTGCAACTAACTTATACAGAGAAAAATGGAAAGTAAAACTTTTGATGAACATTTAAATGTACTGAGTCTTTATTCAATTTCCTCAGTGTTTTTTTTTTCTTCCCTCACAATCCCTTCAAGTGTACTTACATTAAATACTACTTCCTAGGGGAGAAAAGAATACAAAACAATAAACTTATAAGACCAAAGCTACAAAATACTAAGATATCTTTCAAGAGACCTGCAGCATATTTTCAATGTAATGACCGAAAAAAAATCTTTTAATGACCAGTACTGCTCCATTCACTCATTCATTTATACATTCAATGATAAACATTTACTAAGCATGTCTTATCTGTTAGGCACTATTTTAGGCCTTAAGAGACATATCAGTGAACAAAGCAGACAAAAATCTCTGTCCTCATGCAACATTTCTAATGGGGTATTTAGTACTAAGATTTATACAAATATCTCTTTAAAAAATACGTTCCTGGGCTTCCCTGGTGGCGCAGTGGTTGAGAGTCCGCCTGCCGATGCAGGGGACACGGGTTCGTGCCCTGGTCCAGGAAGATCCCACATGCCGCGGAGCAACTAAGCCCGTGAGCCATGGCCGCTGGGCCTGCGCGTCCGGAGCCTGTGCTCCGCGGCGGGAGAGGCCACAGCAGTGAGAGGCCCGCATACCGCAAAAAAAAAAAAAAATACGTTCCTGGCCTTCCAAGGAGTGGTAGCATCTCATTTTGCAAATAATACACAGTGGCCAAAAAACACAAAGAAGGTAGATCTGTAAGTCTGTTGTATATTGGTCATATAGAAACGGACTTATGGGACCAGAACTCATGGAATTTCTAGAAACTCCAGCCACTGCTTCATCTAGTGGCCCAGAAATAAAAGATCCAACCGAATACTTAATTTACAATGCCACGATGAGACTATATAGAGGATCTTTAAAACTCAGTTAAGATACTGCAGCTAAAAATGAGTTTGATCACTAACTTTTGAGTTCAGTATGAGGCTTTTAAAAAAATATTTATTTATTTATTTGGCTGTGCTGGGTCTTAGCTGCAGCACGTGGGATCTTCATTGAGGTGTGCAGGACTTTTAGTTACGGCATGTGGGATCTTTTAGTTGCAGCATGCGGGCTCTTAGTCGTGGCATGAGGGATCTATTGATAGTTCCCTGACCAGGGATTGAACCCATGCCCACTGCATTGGGAGCACAGAATCTTAACCAGTGGACCACTGGGGAAGTCCCCTTTTTATTTTTAATTAACTAGATAATTTCATTTTCTGTGACTTACTTTATGAACTAGGTTCTTAAAATTCAGAAAAAACAAACCTATTATTTTTTTTAGTTCCAAGTTCCAAGCTATTTTTCTTTGTGATTTTGTTGTCTTTTAAACATTTATAGATCATGTATTTTTACATTTTGTTCAATTATAATTGTGTAACGATAATTGAATGATAATTGCCTGCCTTTCTTCCTTAATGGCTTTAAGACGTTTACCTTCCAACCCCTCCCTGACTCAGCTTTCTCTAATCCTCAGATGTCTCAGTAATAATAAACAATAGGTCATTAGTTATTTCTCCTGGTGCTCTAAGATACAATTTTCCAAACACTTATTTCTCTGCCTCTAAACAATACAGCACTACCTTCTGCCTTCATGTCAACACCTTAAGTAATTCCTAATCTAGTTTTGGGATACAGGAAGGATGTCTCAGAAAAAAGAGAGTTGGCTTATTTAATTCATTAATTCTTTTAAAGTGAATAATACTACAGTTAGCTCCTCTCCAACCTTTATCCGATCATTTCCTCTCATTATAAGATTTCTTGCCCTGATTTTCAGGTCTTGTCTAAACCTTAAGCCCATCAAAAGCACACTAAATAACTTCATTGACCTTTAGAATGAAAATCATGAGTTTTCTAACAGTATAGTTTTATCAATCACCTTCTAAACAAAATACAAACTCTTAACTCTGAACTTCAAGGTCCTTTACTGGTAGCCGCATCCTGATGAAGGCATAGTTAATAATTACTTTTCTGTTACATATCTGTGATCCTCTAATTCAGTCCTTTCCCCTCTCTTTACATTTGCTTTTCCCTTTATCAGCTCTAACTCTGGGCAAGATACCAAAAGTTTTCTTTCCCTAAACACCAGCTATGAGTCTCCTTTCATATCTTTCAATACGCAATTCAATGTCCATTTACTCTACAAAGCATATTAAAGAAAGGTGTCTGCCCTCCAGGAATTATTTTTCTTTTTCAATTTTTACTGGAGTATAGTTGATTTACAATGTTGTGTTAGTTGCAGGTGTACAGCAAAGTGAATCAAGTTGTACCTATACATATATCCACTCTTTTTAAGATTCTTTTCCCATATAGGTCATTACAGACTATTGTGTCCTCTAGTAATTTATAATGTGAAATAGATAGCAACAGAGCTAGAGACAAAAGAGATAGTAAAAACATGCAAATGCAAACAATCCAAGAAACTTTACAGATGAAATTATTAGAATTAATAAAAGAGTTCAGAGAAGTTGCTGGATATTAAATAAACATTTAAAAGCAACTGCATTCTTATACACCAATGACAAATAAAAATGTAAACTCCAAGATATCACTTATGACAGCAAATTGACTGAAATATCTTTATACAGAAAATTACAAAACTATGTTGAAATACATTAAAGAAAACTATATAAATTAGGACATATCACATTCATTGATAACAAGACTCAACATTATATAAAGACAGTGATGCTCTCCAAATTAATTATAAATCAAATGCCATTTCAATCAAAATTTCAACAGTTTTTCACCAAACTTGACAAGCTGACTCTATAAGGAATATGGAAGAGTAAAAGGCCCAGAACAGCTAAAACAACAATGAAGAAGAATAAAGTAAAAGGACTTATGCTATCAAGACTATACTGAGTTAAATAATGCCCTCCTTCCAAAATTCATGTCCATCTGAAACCAGTGAACTTTACCTTATTTGGAAATAGGGTCTTTGCAGTGTAATCAAGGTAAGGTAATACTGGATTAGGGTGCATCCTAAATCCATCATGACTGTCCTTATAAAAACAGAACTCAAAAATAATATAGATAAAAGGTAATTCTAAAAATGTTCATCTAACCCACAGGAAGGTGGGAAAAAGTAAACAGGAAACAAAAAGCAGAGAAAAATAACAAAAAAGCCAGCATCACATTCCTGTTAAAGATGTCAGACTGAGCACACACAACTACCTCTGTTCTCTCCTAACATCCCAGTAAAATGATAGTAAAAGAAGAAAAGTTTTTAATTGTGGTAAAAAGCATGTAATGAAATGTACCATCTTAACCATTTTTAAGTGTACAATTTAGTAGTGTTAACTATATTCATACTGTTGTGCAACAGATCTCCAGAACTTTTTCATCTTGCAAAACTGAAACTCTTTACCCATTGAACAATAACCCTTCATTTGCCCCTCCCTAAACCCCTGGCAATCACCATTCTACTTTCTGTTTCTGTGAGTTTGACTACTTTTAAATACCTCATATAAGGGAAATCATAAAATATTTGGCTTTTTGTGATTGACATTTCATTTAGTATAGCATTCTCAAGGCTCACCCATGTTGTAGCAGTTGACAGGATTTCTTTCCTTTTAAGACTGAATAATATTTCACTGTATGTGTATACTATCTTTCTTCTTTAATCCATTCATTTGTCAATGGACATTTGTGTTGCTTTCACCTCTTAACTACTGTGAATAATGCTGTAATGAACATGGGTGTGCAAATATTTCTTCAAGAACCTGCTTTCTTTTCTTTTGGACATATACCCAGAATGGGATTGCTGTATTATACACTAATTCTATTTTTTAATTTTCTGAGGAACTGTCATACTGTTTTCCATAACGTCTACATCATTTTACGTTTCTCAGCAAGTGTATGAGGGTTCCAATTGCTCCACATCCTCATCACCACCTGTTATTTTGTTGTTTCGGCCATCCTAATGAGTGTGAAGCAATATCTCATTGTGGGCACTTCCCTAATAGTCTACTGGGTAAGATTCCACACTCCCAATGCAGGGGGCCCAGGTTCAATCCCTGGTCGGGGAACTAGATCCCACAAGCATGCTGCAACTAAGACGTCCGTGTGCCACAACTAAGACCCGGCACTGTCAAAATAAATAAATAGATAAAGGCTGACTGCAACTTAGAGTAAAGGAGACAAAGAACACAGTCTTTAAAAAAAATAGTTTAGAAAAGTCACTAAACAAACAATTAAGTACAAACCACAGCAAGAACAACAAACTGTGAGTAGTGGGAAAAATCTAACTTCCAAAGTTACTACATTATAATATTAAAATGTCCACTTTTAACAACAAAAAAATAAGACATACAAAGAAGCAAAAATGTATGGCCCTTTCACAAGAAGAAAAGAAGGAAGGGAGGGAGAGAGGGAGGGAGGAAGAAAGGGAGAGAGGGAGGGAAGGAGGGAGGGAGGGAGGAAAGAAGGAAGGAAGGAAGGAAAACTGTCCCTAAGAAAGCACAGATACTGGACATAAAAGACAAAGGCTTCTTTTTTTTTTCTGCGCTGCGTGGCTTGCGGGATCTTAGTTCCCCAACCAGGGATGGAACCCAGGTCCCAGCAGGGAAAGCATCGAGTCGTAACCACTGGATAGCCAGGGAATTCCAAAGATAAAGACTTTAAATCAACTGTCTTAAATATGCTCAATGAGATAAAGCAATTTGTGGAAAAAGAACTAAAGGAAACAAGGATAAAAATGTCTTACCGAATAGAGGATATCAATAAAGAGATAGAAATTACATATATAAGAGAAGAAGTTCTGGAGCTGGAAAGTACAATAATTGAAAGTAAAAACTCACCACAGAGTTTCAAAAAAAGATTAGATCAGAAAGAAGAATCAGAAAACTTGAAAGTAAGATCAACAGAAATTATTCAGTTTGAGGAGCAGAAAGAAAAAAGAATGTAGAACAATGAACAGAGCCTGAGACCCATGAGAAAACAACAATGTCCCTGAAGGAGAGAAGACAGAGAAAAAAGCAGAAGGAATACTCAAAGAAATATTGGCCCCAAACTTCCACATTTGATAAAAAAGATACAAATCTGCAAGTCCAAGAAGCTCAACAAACTTTAAATAGAATAAACACAAAGATATCCAGGACTTCCCTGGTGGCTCAGTAGTTAAGAATCCACCTGCCAATGCAGGCGACATGGGTTCGAGCCCTGGTCTGGGAAGATCCCACATGCTGTGGAGCAACTAAGCCCATGTGCCACAACTACTGAGCCTGTGCTCTAGAGCCTGCAAGCCACAACTACTGAAGCCCTTGTGCCTAGAGCCTGTGTTCTACAAGAGAAGCCACCACAATGAGAAGCCCACGCACCGCAATGAAGAGTAGCCCCCGCTCGCCGCAACCAGAGAAAGCCTGCACACAGCAACGAAGACCCAACGCAGCCAAAAATAAATAAATTTATTAAAAACAAACAACAAAAAAAAGATATCCACACTGAGATATATTATAATCAAACCGTCAGAAGACAAAGAATCTTGAAGGCAACAAGCGAGATGCAGTTAGTCATGTACAAGGGATCCTCAAACTTCAGCTGATTTCTCAAACTTCAGCTGATTTCCCATACAAGCCAGAACGCAGTGAAATGACATATTTAAAGTGATGAAAAAAACAACTTTCAACCAAAAGTTCTCTATGTGGCAAAACTATCCTTTCAGAAATGAAGGAGAAATTAAGACATTCTCATATACACAGAAGTTGAGAGTTTGTCTCTAGTAGACCTGTTCTACAATGCTAAATAGAATTTTTCAGGCTGAAACAAAAGCATGCTAGGTAGTAATGCAAAGAAATAAAAATAAGGGTAAAGGTAACTAGGTAAACATAAAAGTCAGAATTACTGTATTTTTGGTTCATAACAACTCTTTTTTTCTATACGATTTAAAGGAAAAATACATTTAAAAATAAGTATAAGTTTATGCTAATGGGCACATAATATATAAATATGTAATTTGTAAATGGAGATGTATAGCAGCAGACTTTTTGTATAATATTGAAGCTAATAGGTATTGATTCAAACTGGATTCTTACAAGTTTATGATGTTAATTATATTTTCAGAATAACCAGTAAGAAAGTAACTGAAACATATGGTGAAAAAGGTATGAGAAGGAAATCAAAATGGAATACTAGATAAAAGCAATTAAACAAAAAAGAAGGTAGTAGTGGAGGGAATGAGAAACAAAAAGATACGACACATATATAGGTATATAGAAAACAAACAGGAAAATGGCAGAAGTCCTTTCTTATCAGTAATTACATGTAATTTAACTCTCCAATTAAAAGGCAGAGATTGGCAGATTGGCTTTTTTTTTTTTTTTTTTTTTTTTTTTTTTTGCGGTATGCGGGCCTCTCACTGTTGTGGCCTCTCCCATTGCGGAGCACAGGCTGCGGATGCGCAGGCTCAGCGGCCATGGCTCACAGGCCCAGCCGCTCCGCGGCATGTGGGATCTTCCCGGACCAGGGCACGAACCCGTGTCTCCTGCATCGGCAGGTGGATTCTCAACCACTGCGCCACCAGGGAAGCCCCGTGGCTAATTTTTTTTTAAACACACCATGATCAAACTATATGCTGGTTACAAAATCTCAGTTTACATCCAAAGACAAAAATAGATTGAAAGTGAAAACATGAAAAAAAGATATTCTAAGCAAATAGGAGCCAAAAGAGAGCTGAGTGCCTATACAAATATCAGACAAAATAGACTTTAAGTAAAAAATTGTTACAAAAGACAAAGAACATTACATATTGATAAAAGGGTAAATTTATCAATTAAATATAACAATTACAAACATATATACACCTAACAACAGACCCCTAAAATATATGCAGCTAAAACTGACACAAGTGAAAGGACAAACAGTTCTACAATTACAGTTGGAGATATCAACACCTCACTTTCAATCATGTACAAAGCCAGACAAAAGATCAAAAAGGAAATAGAAGACTTGAACAATACTATAAACCACCTAGACTTAATCAACATATACAGAACACTCAACCCCAAGCCAGCACAATACTCATTCTCCTCAGGTACGCATGGAACATTCTCCATATGTTATGCCACAAGTCTCAATAAATTTTACAGCACTGAAATCATACAAAGCATCTTTTCCTACCACAATGGAATAAAACTTGAAAACTGGAAAATTCAAAAATATGTGTAAATTAAACAAACAATTCTTAAACAACCAATGGGTCAAAGAAGAAATCACAAAAGAAATTAGAACATATGTTGAGATGAATGCAAATAAAAACACAACATACTACAACTTATGGGATTCAGCAAAGGCAATGCTCAAAAGGAAATTTATAGCTATATACACCTATATTAAAAAAAGATCTTGCAAAACTATAATTCAAAAAAGATACATAAACCCCATGTTCACAGCAACACTATTCACAATAGCCAAGAGATGGAAGCAACCTAAATGTCCATCAAAAGATGAATGGATAAAGAAGATGTGGTATATATATAAAGGAATATTACTCAGCCACAAAAAAGAATGAAATAATACCATTTGCAAAAACATGGATGGACCCAGAGATTATCATACTAAGTGAAGTCATAAAGAGAAAGACAAACACCATATGATATCACTTATATGCAGAATCTAAAATACAACAAAAGTGAACTTATCTATGAAACAGAAACAGACTCACAGACATAGAGAACAGACTTGTGGTTGCCAAGGAGGAGGGGCTTGGGGGAGGGATGGATTGGGAATTTGGAATTAGGAGATGCAAACTAGTATATATAGAATGGATAAGCAACAGTCCTACTGTATGTATAGCACAGGGAACTATATTCAGTATCCTGTGATAAACCATAATGGAAAAGAATATGAAAAAGAATTACGTATAACTGAGTCACTTTGCTGTACAGCAGAAATTAACACAATATTGTAAATCAACTATACTTCAATAAAATAAATTTTAAAAATAAAGATCTCAAATCAACACATAGGAAAAGAAGAGCAAACTAAACCAAAAGCTAGCAGAAGGAAGAAAATAATAAAAATTAGAGATAAATAAAACAGAGAAAAGAAAATCAAGAGAATTAATCAAACCAAAAGTTTATTTGAAAGATCAATAAAATTGACAAAGCTTTAGCTAGACTAACAAAAAAGAAGTTTCTAAAAAGAATTACTAAAATCATAAATGAAAGTGGGAATATTTCTATGGACCTTACAGAAATAAAAAGGATTATAAGAAATTACCATGAACACAGTATGCCAAGAAGTAAGATAACCTAGATGGACAATTAGAAACACATAAACTACCAAAACTGACTCAAGAAAAAATAGAAAATCTGAATAGATTTATGACAAGATATTGAATCAGGAATCAAAAAACTCCTCTGAAAAAAGTCCAGGACCAAATGGATTCCCTGGTGAATTTTACCAATCAATTAAAGAAGATTTAACACCAATCTTTCTAAAACTCTTCCAAAAAATAGAATATGAGGGAACCCTTCCTAACTCATGCCATGAAGCCAACATTGCCCTGATCCCAAAGCCAGATAAAGATATCACAAAATAAGAAAACTACAATGTCCTTTATGAATATAGATGCAAAATCTTCAACAAAATACAGTAAGTCCCCTACATACGAACGAGTTCCATTCCGACAGCATATTCATAAGTCTAATTTGTTAATAAGTCCAACAAAGTTAGCCAACTAACACAATCGGATATGTAGTACTCTACTGTAATAGGTTTATAATATTTTACACAAATAATGCATAAAAAAACAAACACAAAAAAATTTTTAATCTTACAGTACAGTACCTTGAAAAGTAGAGTAGTACAACAGCTGGCATACAGGGGTTGGCATAAAGTGAAAAGGAGAGGAGGTGGGAGATGGTAGAGCTGAAGGATCATCAGCCATAGGTGACGGAGGGCAAGCTGCAATTTCACTGATGCCTGACGTTGGTGGCACAGGTTCTGGTTCCTTGCTGGATTCAATTCTATCTACTCTCTTGAAAAAACGGTCCAGTGATGTCTGGGTAGTAGCTTGTGTTTTCTCGTCATAGGTGACACCATAGCACGGGATTGCATTCTGAACAGCTGCTGCAACCTTCGAGTACTGTCTACGTTTGGTCCTATGCC
Source organism: Kogia breviceps (assembly GCF_026419965.1). NCBI lineage: Eukaryota > Metazoa > Chordata > Mammalia > Artiodactyla > Physeteridae > Kogia > Kogia breviceps. Next base: position 72,572,748 of record NC_081330.1, on the reverse strand, counting down.
TCAAAAACTAACAGTGCCTCCTCAAATAAAGAAAATCCACTGCCATTTCCTGCATCGTGAATCTCTTCAGTTCTTCAGTTACTTCTTCCTCTTGTCTCTCTTTGTCCTTTCTCTGGACCTCCAATTCCATCAGGTCTTCATTAGTAAGCTCCTCCTGTTGCACAACAAGGAGTTCAGTGAAGTCGTCCTCTTGCATATCTAGCTCCAGCTTCTCGGTGAGGGGCACTACATTGTTGAAGACCTCTTTGGACTCTGCATCCACCTTCTCAAATCCACGAAAATCGTGAACAAACTGCGGCCAAAGGTTCTTCCAAACCCCATCCATGGTGACAGCTGTAACCTCACACAAAGCAAAGGCAATGTTTTTTATGGCCTTGTAGATATTATCATCCTTCCAAAATTGCTGCAAGGTTGTTCCTGATTCATCACTAACCTTTACTGTCTGATGAAAAGTGTGACATAAATAACATTTCTTGAAAGTCGCTATAAATCCCTGGTCCATAGGCTGGATGAGCAATGTATTCATTAGTATTTGGTGGCAGAGGCACTAACTCTGACGTTGGGATGAAAGTCGTCCATGAATGGGGGGTGGCCTGGAGCACTGTCGAGCAGCAAAAGAATGTTGAATGGGACCTCTTTCTCCAAGCAATATTTCTCTACCTCTGGGATAAAGTGGTGGAAAAACCAGTACTGGAAAATGGCCTGTGTAATCCAGGCTTTGGGGTTACTCTTCCACACAACAGGAAGAGAGCCCTTGGCTATGCTTTTAAGGGCTCTTGGGTTCTCTGAATGATAAACTAAGGGAGGCTTCAGCTTCAAATTGCCAGAAGCATTGCCGACAAACAACAGAGTTTGCCTATTTTGCTGCTTTATAGCTGGGCATCAACTTTTCTTTCTTACTGAGGTAACTTTGGTCTGGCATCCTCTTCCACTACAGTCCTATCTCATCCACATTAAAAACCTGCTCAGGTAAATATGTGCCTTCATTAATAATTTCTCAAAGCATTTCAGGAAATTCCCAGGCAGCTACCATATCTGCACTCACTGCCTCACCACTTACTTTTACGTTGTGAAGGTTGGCTCTAGCCTTGAACCGATGAAACCACCCACGGCTGGCATTAAAAGATGCTCCTTCTGATTCTTCGCCATGTTTCTTTCTCAAGTCTTTTAGGTCTCTCTTGAAGGCTTTTAGCTTTCTCTTGAATCAGCATTAAGCTGAGCAGGACTCAACACTGATGCTGATCCTGCATCCACACACTGAGAAGTTTCTCCATCTCCTCCATCACTTTTCCACACTTCTTCGATATTATTGTGAACATCACTGGCACAGCAGACCTCACATGTTCCATGATCTTGTCCTTGTTCTCTAGAATCGTGCCGATGGTTGAATGACTCATGTTATAAGAATGAGCGATGTCTACCATCTTTTCGCCTTGCTCCACTCTCTCAATTATTTTCACTTTTGTTTCCATCATTATTGCTTGGCACTTCTTAGCAGTACCAGCTACATCACCGCTTTTACACTTGCTTCCAGACATCCTGGGCTTGAAATAAAGTTACTATACTACTGTACTCTATACAGTAATGTACAGTAAACCACAAAAAAGTACAACCACTTGTAGAGGGCGCATGCATGTGACAATGTACACTAGACACGTGAACTAACTTACATGACTGGACATGCAAACACACATTCACATCTTTGAAAGTTCTAAACTTGAAGGTTCATATGTAGGGGACTTACTGTACTGGCTAATAGAATCCTGGAATACACAAAAAGGATTAATTTACATATCATGTCCAAGTGGAATTTATCCCAGGAATACAAAGGTGATCCAACATAAGAAAATAAATCAATGTACCACACCACACTTATAGGATGAAAGAAAAAAAAAAAAGCACTTGATAGCTCAACTGATGCAGAAAAATGCATTTAACAATAACCCAACACTCTTTCATGAAAAGAAACGCTCTAAACAAACTAGAAATAAAAGAGAACTTCATCCATCTAATAAAGGACATTTGTGAAAAACCCTCAGCTAACATAATACTCAATGATAAATGACCGAAAACTTTCCCCTTAAGATGAAGAACAAGGATGCCTGCCTTCACCACTTCATTCAACATTGTACAAGAAGTTCTAACTGGAGGAATTAGACAAGGAAAACAAATAAAAGGCCTCCAGATTGGAAAGGAAGAAGTAAAATTATCTCTATTCACATATGACATGATCTCAAATGTAGAAAATCCTGAGGAATACACACAAGTTAAAGTGCACACACACACACATTCTTACTAGAACTAATAAGTGAATTTAGCACAGCTGCAGGATACAAAATCAACACACAAAAATCAGTTATATTTCTATATGTTAGTAATGAACAACTTGAAAAGGAAAGTAACAATTCATTTATGACACCATCAAAAATATTAAAATACTTAGGGATAAATGTAATCAAGAAGGTACGAGACTTGTACACTGAAAACTATAAAATATTGCTGAAAGAAACTAAAGAAAACATAAATAAATGTGAGGACATCCCATGTTCATGGAATGGGAAAATGAACATTGTTAAGATGGCAATACTCCCCAAAGTGATCTACAGATTCAATGGAATCCCTATCAAAATCCCAACAGCCTTTTCTTGCAAAAGTAGAAAAGCCAATCCTCTAATTGAGATGGAATTGCAATGAACCTTGAATAGCCAAAATAATCTTGAAAAAGAAAAACAATTTGGAATTCTCAAACATCTGTTTTTCAGATGCACAGTACAACAAAGCTACAGCAACTGAAACAATATGGTACTGTATATCACAGGGAACTCTATTCAGTATTCTGTAATAACCTATATGGGAAAAGAATCTGAAAAAGAATGGATATATGTATAGGTATGACTGAATCACTTTGCTGCACACCTAAAACTAACACTATATTGTAAATCAATTGTATTGCAATATAAAATAAAATTTTAAAAATAAATAAATTTAAAACACCAGTATGGTACTGGCATAATGAAAAGACATACAGACCAATGGAATAGAACTGAGAACACAGAAATAAACTCTGACATCTAAGGTCAAACTGATTTTTGAGAAAAGTGCCAATACCAATTAAAAGAAAAAAATACTCTCTTCAACAAATGATAAACTGGATTTCTACATGAATTTGGAGCCCTACCTAACACCATATACAAAAATTAAGTCAAAATGAGTCAAAGATTCTTATCATTTTAACCGCTAAAACTATAAAATATCCCAGAAGAAAACACATGGGTAAATTATCATAACCTTGGATTTGGCAGTCGAATCTTAGATCTGACACCCCAAAGCACAAGCAACAGAAGAAAAAGTGAATAAGTTGGATTTCATCAAAATTTAAAACTTTGGGGGCTTCCCTGGTGGTGTAGTGGTTAAGAATCTGCCTGCCAATGCAGGGGACACAGGTTTGAGCCCTGGTCTGGGAAGATCCCACATGCCACAGAGCAACTAAGCCCGTGCACAATAACTACTGAGCCTGTGCTCTAGAGCCCGTGCTATGCAACAAGAGAAGCCACCACAATGAGAAGCCCATGCACTGCAATGAAGAGTAGCCCCCACTCTCCACAACTAGAAAAAGCCCACACATGGCAACGAAGACCCAATGCAGCCAAAAATAAATAAATTAAATAAATAATTTTTTAAAAAAGAAAAGCATTTTAAAAAATCTTAAAAAAATTTAAACCTTTGTACATGAAAGGATACTATCAAGAGAATGAATATACAACACAGAGTATACAGAAAATATCTGCAAATCATACGATATATCTGACATAGGTGTAGTAGCCAAAATACAACTCAGTCACCAAAAGATAATCCAATTTAAAAATGGGCAAATGGTAATTCCCTGTCAGTCCAGTGGTCAGGATTCCATGCTTCCATTGCAGGGGGCACAGGTTCAATCCCTGGTCAGGGAACTAAGATCCCACAAGCTATGCAGTGCAGTCAAAAACTTTTTTAATTAAAAAAAAATTTTAATGTGCAGAAGACTTGAACGCACATTCCTCCAAAGAACAGAAAATGGCCATACAAATGGTGAACATTTGTACAAGCACATGAAAAGATGTTCAACGTTAAGTCATTCAACATTAAGTCATTAAGGAAATGCAAATCAAGATACCACTTCACATGTACTAGGATAGCTTTAATTTTAAAAGTCAGAAAATAAGAAGCATTGGTGAAGAAACGGAGAAACTGGACCCCTCATACACTGTTGATGGTAATGTCAAGTGGTATATATAGCCAATGTGGAAAACAATTTGACACTTCATCAAAAAGTTGAACACAGAATTATCCATATGACCCAGCAATTCCAGTCCTAGGTATATACCTAAAAATATTGAAAACAGGTACTCAAATACTTCTACTCAAATGTTCATAACTGCAATATTCACAATAGTCAAAAGGTGGAAACAACTCAGATATCCATCAACCAACGATGGATAAAGAAACTGTGGTATATCCATACAATGAAATATCATTCAGTCACAAATTAAATCCATAGATATAGAAAGTAATTGGTGCTTCCAATAGTATGGGATTTTACTTTGGGGTGCTACAAATGTTTTGTAACTAGATAGAAGTGATGGTAGCATAACATTTTAAAGGTACTAAAAGAAGAGGGGTGTGGGACAGGTAATTTTGAAACATGAATTGTAGAATTATTGTTCTCTTTAAACTATGTGCATATATACACTGATAAAAATTAAAATTATGCATAAAAAGTTGTCATAAAAAGTAAACCACACACATTTAAAAATAACGATAGCCTGAATTAAAAATAAGCATTGATATTTGTTGGAAGCATTAATGTTCTAATGGCTACATAAAGAGCCTTACTGCAGCCAAAAACATGAACAAGTCTGACCAGGCTTTCCATATGCTATAGGTATTTAGTTTAAAAGTATATAACTCACTTAAAATTTAATGGAACATGCCATTACAAAGATTCCAGTAAGTCATATTTAAGGCTCAAATGATTCTGAGCTTGTAATGAAGTTGATACCCTTAAGTGAGTTAACGCTCTCCCAGATACACAAAGCAGTGGGTGGAAAGGGTCAGAGAAAGCAATCATATCCCACTAGCCACAACAGGCAGAAAACTGCATTTTACTTTCAGAGGAGTAATTCATTTGTGTGCTATGAGGTTAGATTTTTACTATGGATGGAGAGATGTACACAATCTTACACATATGTTTCAAATATTTGGCTATAAAATGGTAAGTTTAAGTAGGCAAAAGAGAATAAAATCATGGTAATAAAGTCCAGGCAGCCTAGACTTCACTTAAAAGCTTTGTGCCCCTACAGAACAGCAATGAAATCTAGCTGAATCTTGAATTAATTACTTCGAAGGGTTCCAGAGGCCCACTGGCCATTTTCCTTGTGTAAATGAAACTTTCATAATGAATTAAAACTCTACACTGAAAATAAATTCTAGAGCAAGCTAAGAATAGAAATGAAAGATAAAAGCAAGTCGAACACACAAATCAACTAATGAAAATAAAATTCCGATTTAAGTTTCAAACTTTGAGGAGAAATAGTTAAATAAGTAAACAACCTGTTAAGAGATCTTTGCCATTAAAAATGCACACATAGACACATACATTCTAGGATCTGGCCCAGGGCTTCTCTATATCAAGTAAGAATTTTTGTACTGAAGGGACACTTGTGAACTTGTTGTCATGCAATCACTTTACAGATGAGGACACTGATTTTCAGAGCAGTGAAGTATCTTACCACTGACCACACTAGTAAGTAGCCCCTTCTATAATATTCTACACAGATCATGAACCTTGTTTTCAGTAATTACAAGAGTCTCAAATATCAAAGAAAGTGTCTCTATGTTTTACTTACCAAGGTAAGTAAGTATATGCAAACTTTTAAATAAATGCTTAAATTGCTAGAATTTTCTAACTCTCACAAAACGAAGTTCAGTTAAACAACATATCACTATGTCCCAATTAATCCAGTTAATTGATTTTTCACTATGCACCTACAGGAGCTATACACCAAACCAATTATTTCCAACCATTTCATTATTTCGCATGTTTCTCATGATTTCGCAACACTTCCACCATCAAGCTCCTAGAAGTGTTGTGTGGCATATACGTACTTTAAAATAGAAGCTAAATTCCCTGGTGGCACAGTGGTTGAGAATCCGCCTGCCGATGCAGGGGACATGGGTTCGTGCCCGGGTCCAGGAAAATCCCACATGCCGCGGGAGCGGCTGGGCCCATGAGCCATGGCCGCTGAGCCTGTGCGTCCGGAACCTGTGCCCCACAATGGGAGAGGCCACAACAGTGAGAGGCCCGCATACCACAAAACAAATAAATAAATAAAGTAGAAGCTAATTAAGTTTTACTTTAGAGTAGGTATTTTGGTTTTTGGTTTTTCAGAACTTCATAAAATCCTCTTCTAAGGAATAGAGACATGTTGACATCAAGTCAGCCATGCCTCGTACCCAGTTTCTGTGTATACTTTCTCTTCTCTGTACCATAATCACTTGACTTACAGGGTTTTAGGAATTTATTTTTATAGTTCTATAATTTTCCAGAGGGAGAGAGACTCTGGGGACTGCGTGGTTTCCTTGATAAGATTCTAGCAGTATAAGAATGTATTGTTCATTCACCCAGGGGATGAGCATAGAGAGTCAGAGCCCAGTAACAGAGCATCTACGTGGAGTAATGGCCAGGCATACGATGTTGGACCGGGGTGAGGAGGATGTACACCCAGAATAAAGATTCAGAGCATGAACAGGGAAAGTAGGGCACCCTCACACTGGAGAGGGTGGTAGAGGGGATGGGAGACTGGTTACATACAGAGGGACTGATTAAATAAGCAAATATATTAAGGATAATAGAAGCCAGGTTCCTCATTACTGGAGAAGAGAATTAGAAATATGGAAAGGAAAAACACTAAGATGAATACTTTGGTGTTGGACTAGAATTGAAGGTATCATGGTTTTCAGTAGATTAGATAGATAGATAGACAGATAGATAGATACATGACACAGATAAATATGGGTGGAAATGTGCATATATATTACATATATATTATATATATATATTATATATATATGTATATAAACAAAAGTGTAAGTGTATATATATGCTCAGTTCACTGAGAGGATCTGACAGCAGTGACATCCCAAAACAATAAGCACACCTAGTGCCCAGATTTTGGCTTCTGAATAACATTTTCCACCAAAAGGAACCAAGGCTCCTGAGAGAAAAAGAGCTAATTCCATGGTTTGAGCAGGAGAGTACATGATGAGCCTGGAACATTTTAGTGAGCCAGAAAGGAAAGAAATGTTCACAAGTGATAACAATATGTTAAAAAGACATAGAAGTCAGCTTAAAGGGGCTCCTAGTGGCCAAATCTGGGAAAATTTGAGTATCAAAATAAACAGAGTTACAGTTCTGAGTACGTAAGATGTAATAAACACATGCCACCCTTTCTCTCCCACTGAATGTTAACTAAACCTGAACTAACTTCATGGAGCTATTCAAAGTCTCAGAAAAGAAAAGAACAGAAGGCAGATAGGGGAAGAATACCAGAATTCAAAGTAACACCAACCTGGTAGTGAAGTTACCATTCTTTTCCTCTGGTATACCCTAGTCTAAATTAATGCACAGCCAGAAACTAAGCAGTGAGCATTGTGCTTCAGACTGAGAAAGCATCTCTAGTTCTGGCTTGAGTTATTCAGAGAGAATACAGAAATCCTGTTTTGGTTTTTATTTTTTCTTTCCT